>NC_083572.1:88051082-88351082 GCF_027579695.1 Neoarius graeffei
ATCTATTGTAAATTGTATTAATGGGATGGGACATCACTCCCTGTTACAGATAGGAGCCCAGGAATTAAATAAATACAATAAAAACAAACTGGTTTTAATTGTAGGTGTTGTATTTAAAACTGTTTGGATGTGCCAGAAGCCAACATAAAACCCTGCATGCAGGGCATTCTCAGCCAAAAGGGATTAATGAGCCAAAAGTGGAGTCTGGTCCATTAATCCAAGAACTTATTGTCAAGTTCGTGTCCAGCAAACAAGCAAGACATTAAAGCCAAGACGTACACTCAAAAGAAGTGGATATAGAAACCACTCAATGGGATTAGATCCTTACACGCTAACAGAGAAGGATTTTTTTTTCCTACGAGTTGGAAAATTATCCATCTGTTGAGTTCCCCGACATCTCAAACTACCTGGTGCTGCAGACATCGTTCTACACGGACAAACAGATGAAAACCTGGAAGAGCATGGAGGCGTACAACTTTTTATATGTGGCTGAATTGAAGATCTGGGGATCAGGACACTACAAGATAGACGGCGGTAGACGGATCTAAGTGCAGGAAAAGCATTTATTAGCAGGCGTGATGTTTACAAAAAACAAACAAAAGCAGAGTATTTAAGCTGCATTATAAACATGGCTAGAAACAAACGTCACAGTGATGATGATATTTCGCAAAGACTCTGTAAAAACAGCGTCCGTGCCCGTATCTGCTGATTGCGCTCAAATCCGTATCAGGCGTTTTCCATAACGACTGGGTCCCAGGAACGTGCACCACGCGCTCCGTGAGCGCGCGCGGCCACTCGATCTTCAGACTCAAGCGCGCAAAGGCGTAAGGAAAGTGTTCACGTTTTCCAGGTCTGCTTAATCATTGTGTTAATAGATATTCAAGAAAATATTTTTTAAAAAGTCCACAACTTTTAGCTCTCATGTATATTGCCATGCATCGCCACCAGAATGCTTCGTTTTCATCGATAAAGCATCGCGAGCTGTACGGTGACCGTAGCTTAATGAGGCGGATGTGACTGTCAGATGCAACCCAGCAATTGTACCCGACTACGAGTAAAAATTAGCTTCAACTTGGGGGGGGAATTGCAGCCCACTAGATGGCGCTTTGCAGCCCAGTGGTTGAGAAACACTGATTTATGACATGTTTGCAACCTTGTACAAAAACTTGGAGAGTTGTTGGCAAAAATCTCAGTTATGAAATGCAACACCCCTTTCCTGGTTTCACAAGCAAAATCATTTGCTTGAGCTTGTCCCGCTTTGTTTTCTGTCTGTATCTTTAACCGTGAGGTGACGTGCTGTGCGTAATATGATGACTCGGAGCTGCAGGGTTTTTTTTTTTTTTTGGGCTTGGTTTTCTTGGTCTTTCCACATAGCAGTATGTTCCTAGTTCTGAAAAAGATATTTTGTCATCTGTGCACTTTCGTGAATCAGCCTAGTAAAAACCATTCTATATGTTCATAGTGGTGACTTTCAGAAGCGTACACTAGGTCTGAGCGCTGACCTGGGTGGGGTAGGGGGGAAGCATCTCATCTCATTATCTCTAGCCGCTTTATCCTGTTCTACAGGGTCGCAGGCAAGCTGGAGCCTATCCCAGCTGACTACGGGCGAAAGGCGGGGTACACCCTGGACAAGTCGCCAGGTCATCACAGGGCTGACACATAGACACAGACAACCATTCACACTCACATTCACACCTACGGTCAATTTAGAGTCACCAGTTAACCTAACCTGCATGTCTTTGGACTGTGGGGGAAACCGGAGCACCCGGAGGAAACCCACGCGGACACGGGGAGAACACGCAAACTCCGCACAGAAAGGCCCTCGCCGGCCACGGGGCTCGAACCCGGACCTTCTTGCTGTGAGGCGACAGCACTAACCACTACACCACCGTGCCGCCCCGGAGGGAAGCATATTTAATTATTTTCTAATTATATAATTGCCCTTGAAATTATTTGTAGTGTTGGATTTGACACTTTACTGTAATTTTTGGTCAAAATTTCACCTTCCAAAAATTGACAAACTTCACTAAAAAAGAGAGAACGTGCTGTTTTCAGCTAAAACCTTTGGCATTCCTCGACTCGATGTTAACCATACACGGTTGGAGTTTTATTTCATAGGATAAACCTTAACAGAGGGGCGGCACGGTGGTGTAGTGGTTAGCGCTGTCGCCTCACAGCAAGAAGGTCCGGGTTCGAGCCCCGTGGCTGGCGAGGGCCTTTCTGTGCGGAATTTGCATGTTGTCTGCATGGGTTTCCTCCGGGTGCTCTGGTTTCCCCCACAGTCCAAAGACATGCAGGTTAGGTTAACTGGTGACTCTAAATTGACCGTAGGTGTGAATGTGAGTGTGAATGGTTGTCTGTGTCTATGTGTCAGCCCTGTGATGACCTGGCGACTTGTCCAGGGTGTACCCCGCCTTTCGCCCGTAGTCAGCTGGGATAGGCTCCAGCTTGCTTGCGACCCTGTAGAAGGATAAAGCGGCTAGAGATAATGAGATGAGATGAGATGAAACCTTAACAGAAAGCGAGGCAGGTGTGGTACTATATTAAACCGTCACTGGATATTGTAGTAGTGTTGTATCGTGTCGAAATGATTAAATGGTTCTCGCACAAGCGTAATACAAACCAAATGAAAAGTTGTTTTGCAAAAGTCATTTATTTTTTCTTTCTGGGCAACTACAAATAAAACACCGAGCCTGGACCAAAAAAACCTGCTTGTCCTGGAGACCCAGGTAACTGATTTGTCCACCCCTGAGTGCTGCATGCAGTGTTCTGAAGGTGCTGTGGGAATGAGTAGTGGCTTCCCATAGTGGTGAAGGAGTCGTGCTGAGCTTATAGAGGGTGTGACTGTGACCTGTGCGTGTGTTGATTTGTCCTATATTCTTTCTATCACACAGAGCACTGGCTGGGAGGTAGGTGGTGAACCTCATGCTTAATGCTTGACCCACATGTGCAAGCGGTGGGCATTGATCCTGGCTCTCTCTGCTGTGAAATCGATCCATTAACCTTTTTAATTGACTTTGTTTTCGTACTCCGCCCATCCCTCCATCTCTGTCTGTGGTGTGCAACCACGCCACGCTTTCTGTCTTTCTCTTTTCTTTGTTTTTCTCTCTCGCTCCTTTTTTTTTCTTCTGAACAGAAGCAGTGTTAACATTGCTCGTTTCAGCAGGCCATATGCATGGGAGCCAGTGTGTGGCACTAATGACGAGCTGTCGATGAATGCGTCACTTTGTTTGTCTCATCTCTCTCCCTCACTCTTTCTGTCTTTCATCAGCACTGGCATCGATATGAGCTCACTACAGCCATCCTAAAGCACAGGGTTCGATTTATGCCTGTTTATGCAACACTGGAACAAATGTCAAATTTAAAAAACAAAAATGTTTGTTTGTGGTTTTTTTTTTTTTTTTGTCCTTCTGTGGAAGAATGTCACAACAAAGATTCCTCTATGGTCCATTGGGACATTTTTGGATCTTTTCACTGACCGTTATTCTTTATTTAGAACTAAATCGACCCCTGAGTATTCATTTGTGTGCGCGCCTGTGTGTGAATTGCTATTAATACGTCATGTCTCTCATGGTTCTCTGCATGACTCATTGACAGTTTGGCACGATACTGTCTCCACATTTAACAGGATGTTGGACTGTTCCTGAATCCCATCCCATTCTCACCCAGTCCTTCCTGCTTGCCTTTTTTTTTTTTTTTCTTTCCCCCCTCAATCTCTTTCCATCCTGCATGTGTTCTGTTTTGAGGATCGTTTGCATTTTGTTTAAGAATTGCGTTTTAAGTAATATTGCTGTTTTGCTTTGTTTTTATTTGTCTTTTCAAGAGATTCATGGTTCCCTGATTAAAATGTGTTGTGTTCTCTCCCCCCTTTTGTTTTTTTTGGTTTGTTTTTTATTTTTTTAAATCCCCCTCCCTGGTTGCTGATCCCTCCTCTTCCCACTTTAATTATTATGTCTTGTGGTAAGTTCCTAGTTTGAGGCTTTATTTCTGTTGCTTTAATAGCGAGACAGCTGACTGAGGAACCAGATAGCTGATGTTTCATGTTTTTGTTGCCATGTTGAGTCTATTTCCAGTTCTTCCGCTGGAAATATGTGATTTGACAGAAGCAGAGTAAATATCCTGCAATTCAGACTGGAATTATAATATTTGAATTTTAATATCATGATGAACGTGATTACCTGCTGATATTTGTGTGATGGCATGGGTAAACCCTTCACATGGCCAAATACGCACACAGTAGTTCACTGTGTAGTTCTGGAAAGGCTTTTTTTTTTTTTTTCTTCAGAACTGGAAATACATTCCTCTTTTGCAAATACTGTTTTCACCACTGTGCTTGTTAAACTGGCTCCTTACCCAGCATTATCTTTGCAGGATAGCCTAGACATTTCCACTTAGGGCCCGTTTACACGAGGACGCTGTCGGGTAAAAACGACTAAATATTTTATCGGAAGTGCCTTTCGTCTACACGGGGACGGCGTTTCCGAGGCTGAAAAACGGAAAAAATTGAAAACGCCTTCCAGAGTGGATAAGTTAAAAACAAGCCCCCGTTGCATATCCGTCTAAACTACCCAATACGCGAAACTCTGCTCGGATCTGCTCACGTCGGGTACGCGTTTACGTCATACATGTGTCATATACTGTACATGCCAGCCCGGGAAGTAAGAAAGTAAGTAAAAAAGTAAGAGCATGTCTGATTACATCGATCCAACAGACCTTCAAGCTGCTCTGGCAGCTTTAATAAACGTCCAGGAGTCCTTCGAACATCTATACCGAATCTGCACATATACCGTTAATGAACAGAGGCGGGTATAGCATGCTCTTACTTTTTTACTTACTTTCTTACTTACCATAGCCAGAGTAGTCAAAGTTTTCGCGGCGCAGATGTGCAGATCAGACAAGACGGAAGACGTTGCGCATGCGTGCAGACATAGCGGAGGTCTTTCACAGCACCACCTAGCCGCCTGGCATGCACATCCAATTGAATTCCACACATTTATGCGTCACCGTATAGACGCAGATTTCCTCCTTGAAAACGGTCGTGTAGACGCGGAAAAAAGTGAGAACGAAAACGGACTTTTGCGTTTTTGTTTCAGACCGTCCCCGTGTAAAGTGGGCCATAGTTTTTGATGAAATATATTTATTTTCTTCTCCACTGCAAATCTGTAACACCTAAGCATGCTGTCCCACTGCCATGTTCCCCCATATCCGCCCTCTCCAGCATCACTTCCCACACTTACTTTCTCTCCAAGTGCACAAGCGCGACAGTCTGAACGTTCAGTTCACTTGAACCATTTGTATTACACTTGCATTGCTCTTAATACAGCGTGTGCTACTATACTGTTTGACAGCTCTCTGTCTCCTTGTTAGTACTGGTACTCGGTACGCTCTGTATAATATATTGGTGTATTAAAAGCTACTCTGACAGCCATATTTTGAGTTAGGTTTAACCCAGTGACGTAAAAAAAATGTGGACGGTGTAACGTCTAAAAAGCGACACAACCACGGGTCTTGCGGCTTTTCCGGCTGTCTCCAGTATAATGTGTGGCTCCGCCCATCCCCATGTGTTTCAATGACAAAACAGCCTGTTTTCCATGTCACTTTTCTCATCTAAACATGTCTTTCCTTCTACAGTGTCTAATTCAAACAGTTGGTTTTCCCTTTGCTGATATCTGCACATTTTTAATTTTCCCCCCAGAAATTAAGTTTTAAAACTTTATTCTACTATATCATAAGAAGGTGTGGCTACACTTGGGAATGAAGTGATTGACAACCTTGGCACTACACTGGAGCTCGGTATTGGGAGAAGGGGGCGGGTCTACCAAATGAGTAGATGTCCCTGACTTCAATTCTCATCTCTAATGTGCAAACTCTGGCTCCAAATTTGACAACATGGAGATTTTTGGCTTCAATTCTATAGAACAGAAGGGTATGGAGCCACATCGTCCATGGGTGTTTTTTTTTTTTTTACGGTCATTGGGTTAACCTAACTGTTCTTAAGCCGTATTTGTGGATATATTGGACAGTTTAAAATTTGGGGGAAGTTGATAAGGGTGGGAGATGGTTGGTGTATCAACTTCAATTGTTCATTTATTGAATTGCAATTTCTGGCTGTCAGCTCATAATCCAAACGTATTGCATTACTTTGAAGGTGTTTTTGTTTGTTTGTTTGCTTTTTCAAATTTAGAACATCGTAAATTGCTAGATGAAAAAGTGACGTTTCAGTATTTGGACAGGAGTGGAGTTGATTTAGACAGCTTGTGGGGAGATATCATATAATTAGAAAGCATTTCAGAAGATTTACAAATTTATCAGAGTCCCCGAAGCTTTCGTTTTTGCCTTAACTCCAATTTGTTTAGCAAATTTTCTAACTGGAAAAATGAGACTGGTTGCTATTTTTATTTCAAAAAGATATTTAAACGTGCTGTGAAACTACCTGGGTAGTCAGTGATTTTTAATTAACACAGGTTAGCTAAATTACGGAACATTCAGCAATGTCAGCCAGCTTAAAAAAAAATCTTTTCATCATCTCCTGCTTCTTGTACAGCAATGTCGAATCTCACAGTTAAAAAATACTTACATCTCATCTCATTATCTCTAGCCGCTTTATCCTGTTCTATAGGGTCGCAGGCAAGCTGGAGCCTATCCCAGCTGACTACGGGTGAAAGGCGGGGTACACCCTGGACAAGTCGCCAGGTCATCACAGGGCTGACACATAGACACAGACAACCATTCACACTCACATTCACACCTACGGTCAATTTAGAGTCACCAGTTAACCTAACCTGCATGTCTTTGGACTGTGGGGGAAACCGGAGCACCTGGAGGAAACCCACGCAGACACGGGGAGAACATGCAAACTCCGCACAGAAAGGCCCTCGCTGGCCACGGGGCTCGAACCCAGAACCTTCTTGTGAGGCGACAGCGCTAACCACTACACCACCGTGCCGCCAAAATACTTACATATCGTAATATAATAATATTTTAGTAGCAAATAATTTTTTTTTGTCTTTAGGGGTGTTCACATGGCCCATATTTGCATCGATGCTGCACCGATGTATTTTGTTGCGATATATCTTACACCGGTGTAAATTTTGTGGAGCGTTCACACGTCACAAACCTGCTTACTAGAGAGAAGCGTGTTAGCACCGGTGCAGCCCCACTTGCGTTCACACGGCAGTTTTTGCGACCGTGCTATACGATAGCAATAATGCGGAAATGAAATATGTGCATGCGTGGAAATGCACTTCCTTTTCCCGGTTGTCATGGCATCACCAAGCGCCGGGAAAACAACGTGGATGAAGACACCAGTGTTGCCAGATACTGCTGACGTTTTCCATCCCAAAATATGTTCAAATCCGCCAAAATGCACTTAAAACCGCCCAATCTGGCAACACTGGAAGACACGCAGTTCTGTTGTTGTTGATATTCGTCATGTTGTAAGCGAAAAATACCAGGATGCAAATTATGCAATGCCCGTATGTAATCAACTCTCCTCACGCGTAGCGAGTCTACCCCTGTAGCGTTCAGACGTCCCATTTTATATCGGTGCTGCCCCGCAAACTAGCATTTACTCCGGAGTAAACTTCTTAAACCACCTCCCGAGCAGGGTTAGATTTGCACCGGTTTAAGCAGCTTTCAGGGGCTACACCGGTATAACTTTGTACCGTGTGAACGCTCTACCGGGGCAGCCCCGGTGCTACACCGGAGTAAAAGTTGCCGTGTGAACACCCCTTATGTTTAGCTGCATCTCATTTCTCATTGTAAACCAGCCACCACCAGTAATGAGTACTTTTAAGTGAAAAATTAGGTTTGCTCAGGATGTGCTGGACGAACACACCCATTTATGAACACTGTAACTGAATGATTAGTTCATGAAGGTTAACTTTGTAAAGTTTAATTCTTAACGCTAATAAAAATGAATAAAGCATGCCTGGATAGAGACTAACAGCTTAAACATCAGATGGCTGTATTTTATTCATTCTAAATCTTCCCTTTCCTACTGCCTGTGACATTTTCTTATGATACAGTATGCAGGTCTATACTGTATTGATTGATTTGCTGTGCGTGGAAGCCTTACTGTATGCATATGATTCTGCTCCTTATTGCATTACATTAGATTAAATGATCTGTCGGTCAACATTTTCTGATTATTCATTTACCAGACAGAGTTTATCTTGCTTGTTTACCGGGTCTGATAACTTGGTGCCAAGTCAACAGGAACTTTTCCCCTCTCATTCAAGTTCGCCTTACACTGGCCATGGCCCAGGAGTTTACTATAGTTCAGCTTATAGTATCATAAAGATTTTATAAAGTTAAGAGATATAATGGTGTAATGATGAAGTGAAATGAGTGATAATGATGTCTGTTGGAAGAGTATAGCTGGAATTGGGCAAAGCTAATTTATTTCTCTTTGTTGCAGGACGGAAAGCGCATGTTTGGTACTTACTTCCGAGTCGGCTTTTATGGTTCGAAATTTGGTGATTTGGATGAGCAGGAGTTTGTGTACAAAGAGCCAGCCATCACCAAATTGGCTGAAATCTCACATCGGCTTGAGGTACACCATCGCTGGAAGCTTTTCAGTTGTGTGTCTGTGTGTGTTTAATGAATGCGTGACCTGTTGGGTTCAAATAGGTTCACAAACTCAGGGTTTCAACCCCGCTTGCAGTTGCCTGAGATGTGGATGGAGGTGGAAATTTTTTACCAGATATTATTTATAATGTAGATCTATGCATATAAGTTTGATTTATGGAATATTTAGTCATAATTATGTGGCCATATACAATCTATCTAGTGGACATGTTTATAATATCCATGGATATTTCCACTTTATTTTCTAAATATAGTGAAGGAAAGAATAGAAATGAATGCTCCATTCCCTAATGTGTGAAGGTCACTCTGCTCCTGGTGTAAATTGGGTGTTAATGTGTTAATCTCATAAAAATACTATGTGAAATGCAACACGTTTGCATTTGGGATACAAGGTTTAGTGCTCTTATGTGTATCAACCCAGTTCACATTTGTGATCTAGGTTGGATGGAGCAGTGAAGGTAAAACGAGTGCTTTCGTCTAAGTCTCCTCAGCTTGAGGAGCTGCAGTGCGATGCACAATCCTAGTCCTGTCATTACATGCAATCGGCATGTAACAGTATATTATGTGATGATAAATCACAATACAAATTTATGACTGTTCAAACCAAAATAAAATATGAATGTGACTTCAGCATAGGCGGAAGTAACATGGGTCTAATGCTGTGAAAACGCACAAAAACAGATCTAAAATGGGAAAGAGCTTTTATGTGATTGGCTGTACAAATAAGAAGTCAGAACTCTCTTTGAACAGACTGCCGAAAGCTAGCAATTAAAAGAAGACTTGCCTTTCAATTTAATAAAATCGATAAAATTTAGTTCTCTCTGAAACTTGGTCATAATATGATGTACGTTTATTTCTCTAATATCTCACAAAATATCAGGCCATTCTGTGACTGGGAACATATCTAATTTGAGGGGATTCCATAGCAAATAATGTGCGTGAGATCACCTGGTTCGTGCAGTCACGCAAACGGAGAAAGTGCATGTGCGCATGCGTAAGTTTACCTTTGATCATCCCATTGTCTCCGCTGAGCGCCGATATTTATAAGTTTGGTCCTGCGTTTCCTTTCCTTCGCAATACAGCGTCTTTTCTTTTCGCCTTCCGTTATTGTAGTCGGTCTTCCACGTTTCATTTGCACACTCACGTCCTCCATTTTTCTCTCCTGTTTCAAATTTGTATCCCACAATGCCTTGCGCGAACAAGGAAAGCCCACCACGTCATGCATGACATAGTATCCTGAACTGGGTCATGGTGAAGCTGGAAAAAAAATAGCGGAGAATTTGGGACCACGTGGTCCTAAATTCATTAATTGTTCTATTAAAAAAAAACAGCTAATAAAATTGGAAGTCTGTGATTCGAATTCAGTAGCTTTCAGTCCGCTAAACAAAAATAATTGGGTGTCCGGGAAAATTCTTTTTATGACCTACACTTGAAAAATCTGAAAGGCAGTCTAGCTTTAACAAATAAAATTGCTAGTTATAAAGAAAATGAAAAGTTTTTTCTTTTGAAATTTAACAAAAGGAATATCTCATTCATCTCATCTCATTATCTCTAGCCGCTTTATCCTTCTACAGGGTCGCAGGCAAGCTGGAGCCTATCCCAGCTGACTACGGGCGAAAGGCGGGGTACACCCTGGACAAGTCGCCAGGTCATCACAGGGCTGACACATAGACACAGACAACCATTCACACTCACATTCACACCTACGGTCAATTTAGAGTCACCAGTTAACCTAACCTGCATGTCTTTGGACTGTGGGGGAAACCGGAGCACCCGGAGGAAACCCACGCGGACACGGGGAGAACATGCAAACTCCACACAGAAAGGCCCTCGCCGGCCACGGGGCTCGAACCCAGGACCTTCTTGCTGTGAGGCGACAGCGCTAACCACTACACCACCGTGCCGCCCTCAAAAGGAATATTTAAGGTCATAAAGAATAGGGCAGTGCTGCATTTTGTTGGTCATAATTTTTCATTTAATATATATTTTTTAAAATAGCATGAGAAAATCAACTTGTGAAGCCGGTATCATGAATTGGGTGAATCGTTACATGGCTAACATGCAGTAAGTGCAGCACGCCTGTAATTGTGGACCCTTACACACCAAGGATTCTTAAAAATATTGTTAAATGTTTAAATCTAAAGAACCCATGTTCCTTCTGTTATTCAATTTCAATGTTTAAAGGAGAACTGAAGGCAGATTTTTTTAATCAAAATTCTATTTCTCATTTTATTAAATATAGGAATGCATTTTTGATAGCTGTTTTGTCACTGCTGTAGCAAGTTATGAGTGTGTTTTAAAATATGCTATGTAATATGTCAGTCCGTATGTCAAAGCAATGGCCGTAAACGCAATTCGTTGAGACCTGTGCGAGACATCGTAGGACGGAAGTAAAACGTACAGCGGAAATCAAAGTGACCAACGTTGTCAAAAGACGCGCGAGCCGTCTTTCGAATGCTGATGTAATCAAGCCGGAAGTTTTGTTTGTTTTGATAGCAATCAGGAAAGTTTGAAAAAAGTAGGCAGTAATCGTCATTTAAACTCATTTTTGTGCAATATTTCGTTTTGGAAAACAGTTTTCAAAATGGCGGCACTGACACTTCACATTTCAAAGTCTCACACAAGCCTCGTGAAGATCGCGCGGATAAGCGATGCCTGCCGTGGACCAAACAAACTAAATTCAACACGGCTAAAAACCGAATAGGCCGATAAGTAAAATATTTAATTGCAATTAGTTGCCAATACAAGTCACGATATAAGGTTACTAAAACCGAAAACGTAATTGAATAACACGTTAATTAAGAAATAAAGCAAGTTTAAAAATGACTTCAGTTCTCCTTTAAATAAGAAGGCTAGCTATCATTCTCAGGATTGTGCACTTTATTTTCATGAACGTACAGCGAATGTTAGCAAGAATTCTCAATGCTTTTAATGAAGTCATTGGTCAAAAAAGTTTTAAGAAGCCCTGTGTTACACTGTCCCATTGACTTTCTTCTCATTTTTAGGGTTTCTATGGGGAGAGATTTGGGGAGGATCAAGTTGAAGTTATTAAAGACTCAAATCCTGTGGACAAATGTAAACTGGATCCAAATAAGGTGCGTGTAGTGTGTATTAGCACCTGTAATGGCACAGGTCAACGAAAAGCATTATTATATAGCCCAGTACATGTTTGCATACCCTTAGAACTGGTGTGTATCCACTAAACAGCCTTTGCATCCCTCTCCTGATAACACTTACGTAAGAGTGCTATAACTAGGTTAGATTTTGTACACTCCCTTTTTCAAATCAGGGGTAATGACCGACACAAAACCTTGAATTTTGGTTCTTTTTAAACCATTTGTTTTTGATTTTGGATTTTTTTGTAGCTAGAATATAAGAGGTACAGTTTGCAGCCAGAAATTATTATACAAACTTTTGCACTCAACCATATTATTGTGTTTTAAAAAAAAACCTCTCTAGAATTAAAATGGCATCCTTCATGAAAATGAGCAAATATCATTATCAATAATTTTGGCACATATAGTTGCGAGCAGAAGTTTACATACAGGTACATGAATATCATTACAGACATGAATGTCATGGCAAGCTTGGACTTTCAGTGATTTTTCTTTGGCCTGTTTTTTTCTGTGGCAGAATGATTGTTCAACATGCATCTTTAATTAAAGAAAAGGTGCAGAAGTTGATTTATTTTGAGTTTTCTAAAATCAACACATTGTCCAAAATTTACATTCATCCACTGAGATTATCTCCTCAGCAGTGCTGAAAGTTCCAAATGTCTTTTAACTTGCCAAGGCTGTTGGTGATCATGATCAACTATAGCCGGTACTTTCTTTGTGCCAACATAAAAAGGGTTTATTTGACAACAGTCACTGAATTAACCAACACACAGTACAATGGGGAAAGTCCAAGGAGCTCAGTGCAGATCTGAGAAAGAGGATCATAGATTTACACACTCAGGAATGTCTCTTGGAGCCATTTCTAAACAACTGCAGATTACAAGATCATCAGTTCAAACAATTATATGTATGTACAAGTTATTGGGAGGTGTAGCCACTTTGCCAATTCACTTTGCTGGAAGAAGACCCAAACTGTCACCCTCAGCTGAGAAGAAATTGTTTTTGATGATCAGAAACATCTCAAGAACCCTCAAGATACAGGCCTGCCATGAACTGGAAGCTGCTGGAACATTGACAGTCAAGCGAGTTTTACATCACTATGGACTGAGAGGCTGCCATCCAAGAAAGAAGCCCCTGCTCCAAAATGGACACCATTTAAGCTCAACTAAAATTTGAAGCTAAGCACATGGACAAAGAAAAAGCCTTCTTGAGGAACGTTTATTGGTCAGATGACAGTTTGAGTTGAGCTGTTTAGCTACAATGACCAGAGGTACAGAGGAACACTGTACAAACTGTTAAGCATGGTGGTGGTAGCATCATGTTCTGGGGCTGTTTTGCCGCCACTTGAACTGTAATAATGAAGGAGGACTACTTCAGAATGCTTCAGCATAACATCAAACCACCAGAAACTTGGACATAATTGGGTGTTCCAACAGGTCAGTGACTCCAAACACACATCAAAGCTGGTTGTGGAATGGACCAAACAGGCTTAAAACAAATCCTGAACTCAACCCTATTGAAAATATGTGGACTGTGCTTAAAAGCCGGGTCCAAGCCAGAAAACACACATTTAATTGAACTCGACTAATTTTGTCATGAAGACTGGTCAAATATCCAACCAGAATTCTGCCAGAAGCTTGCTGATTGCTACCAAAAGCATCTGGTCAAGGTGAAACGTGCTAAGGGACATTTATTTATTTGGTGTGCTGGTTGTGGAATGGATCAGGCATGCTAACGTTAAGCTTAAAACAGTTCAAGACCTCAACCCGATTGAAAATATGTGGACTGTGCTTAAAAGTCGGGTATGTGTTGTCAAGAAACACACAGGTTTAATTGAACTTTACTAATTCTGTCATGAAGATTGGTCAAATATCCAACCAGAATTCTGCCAGAAGCTTGTTGATGGCTACCAGAAGCATCTGAGTCAAGATGAAACTTGCAAAGGGGCATTTAATCAAGTATTAGGTGTGCTATATGTAGATCTTTGGCTTTGAATGTATACTTTTGACCAACCCTGTGTTGATTTCAGAAAACCCCAAATAACTTGTGCCCCAAATCCCCCCCCCAATCAAAGATATGTTGTGCAGTCATTCAACACAGGAAAAGAACAGTTTCAGGAAATCATTGAAAGCCCAGTTTTACCATGACATTCATGTCTGTATATGTACTTTTGAGAGAGAATGTTATTTACAAAGGTAGTTATAATGAGTGGGTTGGGTTTTTTTTGTGTGCTAGTGCATCTCAAAAAATTAGAATATTGTGAAAATGTTATACATTACAGACTCATTACACAAACTAAAATGTTTCAAGCATTTTTCTATTTTAATCAGTATGGCATACAGTACAAAAACAAAAAAAACATCTCAAAATATTAGAATATCTCATTTCGAGTTTGTGTAAAACAGTATGAACACAGTGTATCTCTCGGTCTAGTTCAGTACACACAACCACAATCATGGCGAAGACTGCTGACTTGACTGTTGTCCAGAAGACGATCACTGATGCCCTCCACAAGGAGGGTAAGCCACAAAAGGTCATTGCTGAAAAGGGTGGCTGGAAAAGGTGCACAAGCAACAGGGATGGCCACCCTTTTCAGCATTCCTAATATCAAGCTACTCCTGAGCCAGAGACAATGTCAGAAGTGTCTTATCTGGGCTAAGGAGAAAAAGAAATGGACTGTTGCTCAGTGGTCCAAAGTCCTCTTTTCAGATGAAAGTACATTTTGCATTTAATTTGGAAATGACGGTTCTAGAGTCTGGAGGAAGAGTGGAGAGGCACAGAATCCAAGGTGTTTGAAGCCCAGTGTGAAGTTTCCACAGTCTGTGATGATTTGGGGTGCCATGTCATCTGCTGGTGTTGGTCCACTGTATTTTATCAAGTCCAAAGTCAACACAGCCGTCTACCAGGAGATTTTAGAGCACTTCATGCTTCCATCTGCTGACGAGCTTTTTGGAGATGCTGATTTCCTTTTCCAGCAGGACTTAGCACCTACCCACAGTGCCAAAACTACTACCAAATGGTTTGCTGACCATGATATTACTGTGTTTGATTGGCCAGCCAACTTGTCAAGAGGAAGATGAGAAACACCCGACCCAAAAATACAGAAGAGCTGAAGGCCACTATCAAAGCAACCTGGGCTTCAATAACACCTCAGCAGTGCCACAGACTGATCACCTCCATGCCACACCACATTGATACAGTAATTCATGGTAAAGGAGCCCCAACCAAGTATTGAGCGTATAAATGAATATACTTTTCAGAAGTTGGACATTTCTGTATTGTAAATCCTTTTTTGATTGATCTTAGGGAATATTCTAATAATTTGAGATACTGGATTTCTGATAAGCCATAATCATCAAAATTTAAAACAAAAAAGGCTTTTAATATTTCACTTTACATGTAATGAATATAGAATATATGAAAGTTTACCTTTTTGAATTAAATTATGAAAAAAAATAACTTTCATGGTATTCTAATTTTTTGAGATGCACTAGTATTTATTTTCTCCAATCATTTTTTTGTGAAGGGCGCTAATAATTTAAAGCGTGCACTATATATGTAAACCTACATGTGAAATGACTGTTTGTTTGTTACAGGCTTTCATTCAGATCACTTATGTGGAACCGTACTTCGACACGTACGAGATGAAGGACCGCATCACGTATTTTGACAAGAACTACAACCTGCGCCGCTTCGTTTACTGCACGCCGTTCACGCTAGATGGCCGCGCACACGGAGACCTGCATGAGCAGTACAAACGCAAGACCATTCTCACCACCAGCCACGCCTTTCCCTACATCAAAACCCGCATCAACATCATTCACAAGGAGGAGGTAGAACCTGAGTATGCTGTCTACCCTGTAGAACCTTGTCTCATGGAGCTTTATGTATCATTTCTTTTCATCTCCGTTGTGCTCAGATCATCTCCATGCCCATCGAGGTGGCCATCGAGGACATGCAGAAGAAGACACAGGAACTGGCCTTCGCCACTCACCAGGATCCGGCTGATGCCAAGATGTTACAAATGGTGTTGCAGGGCTCTGTGGGGACCACAGTCAACCAGGTGATTATGGACAGGTCACGTTGGCATGGCAGCAGTGATTTTCCATCCAATCGAAACAGAATGTGTTTAGTAAGCTCTACTGGGGGGGATGGGATGCGTATGCATCACTGAAATGTGGGGATGGGGACAGTCAAAAATGGACTGATTTATATATTACACAATACAGTTTACTGAAGAGTGACATGACTGTTCCCCTATGATGGAGTAATGAGTTATTATTGCATATACAATTTACATAACACTGTAAAGGATGATGATGGTGATAAAGTTTAATACAGTGCAAGAACCCCTCACTGTGGAACAGAAAGTCCATGAGGTGAAGTCAGACCTGACCTAGCGCCACCTACCTGGACAGAGTCAGGGTTCTCCAGAAAATCTGAAGTAGTAGGTGGTTCAGGAATTTGTGACGGCGTGCTAATGCTCAGGGGGTCTGGGGGCATGCCCCCAGAAAATTTTGAAACTTGCATGCCTTCTGGTGCATTCTCAGCTAATAAATTCCTAACAATTTCCCTCCAGATGTGTGCTTGGCTTTTTCAGTTACTGTCTGAAGTACGCTGCCTGGCTCTGTAACATAACTACATACACTATGATGTGGTCCAACTCAGCCAATCAGAGCGTGAGAATCGATCAACAAATATGGTGTCACTTAGCCTGGGCCCGCCCATCCTAAGCGTGACGCAACACGAGGGCCTGTTGCGAGCTTAGTCTGGCCAGGCAAGCTATCTACAGCTCTTCCAAGCTCCCAAAAAATCGGGAACCAATCAACTTTGAGCATCTCCAATGGCCCTGGGTAGAGGTGTGTTCAAGGCACTGACGTAGTAGAACTGCGACCGGAAGCCATAGATTGTTTACAGAATCTATGCCGGAAGCGCTTCATTCACGCTTCCGCATCTATTACGCATAGATGCTGTATTGAAAGCATTCAACGGGAAGTTCTCATTGAAAATGGAGCAAAGAGCAGCCCTGGAGGTATTTATTGAAAGGAAGGACGTTTTCGCCTTGCTCCCGACCGGCTTCGGTAAGAGTTTAATCTACCAGTTAGACCCGTCACGTCACATACGTCAGAGGAAAGAGTGATGTGATTGGTTTAAGCTTCGTCACAGCCTTTTCTGGCTTCAACCAGTAGCAAACTGAGGCATTTCAGGGAGGCAGGTCAACCACAGGCTCTGGGAAATGGTTGGGCTTAATATCTTGGCCAGACCAAATGCTCGCAGAGCTTTGTCGCGTTAGCCAGACTAGGTGTCACTTCCAGTCATTCTAGACCTGAATTGAAAACAATTTCATGGTGGAATAACTGGATTTGCAGCAAATTATGGGCAATGGAGATGATATAAATTGCTTGAACATAGAAAGGCAAATTTTTATATTTTTCTAGGATTGAGTAGCCAGCGCAGACCGTCTGTGTAGGTGGAGAAAACCGCCGGTTGCCGGTACTTGTGGACATCTCTGCAGAGTTGAGCCGAAGGTCCAGGGGTTGGAGGAAGCTCAATGTATTTCATGTTGTACAGCGCTGTCTGGGTTTGTCAAAAGTCAAAGTCCCTCCCATGCCAGGATCTGGTCTTCCCAGGCAGTCTCCTGTCCCAGTACTACCCGGTGCATGGGTGCCGCGCCGCGCCAATCTCAGTTTCTTTAGCCCTTGGCCAATTATATAGCTACAGTGGGGGGCTGGTCCTCTGGTAACCATGAGGGTTTGACTCCCTACTCTATCCCATTTCTATTGCAGCGTGCCTTGCCAGATGGCAGGACGTACCATTTTTATGATGGTCTTTGGTATGACCCGACCGTGAATAGAACTCGCGAGCTCCTGGTCAAGAAATAGACACGCTAACCACTCAGCCAGCTCGTGGTTTGTCAAGGGTGGGGGGGGGGGGGGGGGTGTAGGATTTATAAGAGCAGTTGGATCAGATCCAGCTCCACCCCTCGACTTTTGATTCTGAAGTGAAGGATATCCTGAACAGTGTAGTTTACATTTCACTCACATGCACAATGAAATAGAAAACAGCAGGGCGGGGTATTATTTTTGGAGCATCATGTCAAACTGCTGTGGTATAAGAGGCATTAAAGTGCCATTCCACCATTGGATGTATTCTTTGGCATAAAATACAATATATTTTGACAACATATATAAATGGTATCACTAGATAGAGAAATCTTTTAGCTTCAAAATGATATATCAAACATAATTTTTTGACAACGACAAGTATATTAATTTTGCGACCAAAGTCACCTACCCTTTTAATTTCCGCACGTGATGTCATCGGCAGGTTCCTCTTCTTGTGTACCACGTGATGTGTGACATGGCACATATCAGCAATGGCGGATAGAACGTGATAAAAATAATACCAATAAATCTAGCTAATACCAATAAATCTAGCTAACTGAAAGATTAACTCAAAATATTTCGCAATTTTTTTGGCCCCCATATACGAGGAGAAATGACTCTCTCACTTTGGGGGTTTCCTGGTCTAAAAATAGACCGACACGTGGTACACAAGAAGGGGAACCTGCCGATGACATCACGTTTCTCTACCGCGCGGAAATTAAAAGGGTAGGTGACTTTGGTCGCAAAATTAATATACTTGTCGTTGTCAAAAAAATTGTTTGATTTATCATTTTGAAGCTAAAAGATTTCTCTGTCTAGTCATGTTGTCATAAATATTGTATTTTATGCCAAAGAATACATCCAATGGTGGAATGGCACTTTAAACAGTTCAGGACATGCTGTTACTGGAAAATAATCATTTTCATGGTTAAGCGGTAACTTGTTTTTGGCTGAATCACACATTCATTCATCGCTTTTCTTATAACAGCACGTCGTGTTTTCTTCCTTACCGAGTATCTGCAACGTACTGACTTTATATGCATTATCTTCAGGGTCCACTTGAGGTCGCTCAGGTCTTCCTGTCTGAAATTCCAAGTGATCCGAAACTCTACAGACACCACAACAAGCTGAGACTCTGCTTTAAAGACTTCACCAAGCGGTATAAACACTAGCTCTCTGACATTAATTTAAAAAAACAAACAAACTTGATTTTCTACAGAATCAATCCAGAGAATAAATGCATCTTTTTTTTTCCCCCCTTCTGCTTTTTTGTGCAATTTAAGCTCACCCCATCATTGTCTATTCATTATTAGGTGCGAAGACGCCCTCCGCAAAAACAAGAGTTTAATAGGTCCTGACCAAAAGGAATATCAGCGGGAGCTGGAGAGAAATTACCACAGGCTGAAGGAGGCTCTTCAGCCGCTCATTAACAGGAAGATCCCGCAGCTCTACAAACCTGTGCTCCAGGTCAACTCTCACAGGTTAGAGAACCGAACCGAAGAATATTTCAAACTTGTTGAAGAAAGTGGAAAAGTGTATTTGAGATTGTTGTAGACAGAAGGGCTTCTTAGAAGGAAATCCAGGAGAGATTTGTTTACATTTATGGCATTTGGCAGGCGCCTTTATCCAGAGCGAGGGATTCTCATCGAGAAAAGTGTGCACGCAAATACAGAGGAAAAAAAATCCATCTCTCCAGAGCCAATTTTGCCAGTTGAACTTTAGTTTGATGCCAAGTCAGGGTATAAAGTCCGTCTTCAAGCACAAAACTGGCTCGTTTAACAGAAGCGCTGCATTGATTTTGACTTTCACGAAGCAAGTAAAGCGATCAGTGACCTCTACAGGAAACATGGCATCAATAATTTAGGGTTTGATTTCATGCTTGATGAAGGAAATAAGTGGATATCTAATCCGACATGCTCGTAGTACATCATGGAGAATTCGCTGCCAGTGAAACCATACCGTGTGGCAGCCCGGGAAAACCTGTCTCATGGTTCAGTTTTCTACTGTGTGTATATATCATATCTGAAAACTGCAGACATTCCTGCACTGAAGTTAGTGTATGTTTATGAATTTTTATTTAAACTCCGGTTCTCTCCAGAAGTGAAGACCAAATTACATTTACTTGCAATTTATTTGACATAATGCAAATGTGCCAGAATTAGCCAAAACGGCTATTTTACATCTGTTGTCCATGGACCGATGTTAAAAGGTCAGATAGAAGTGAAGGAATAAGTTTACAGTGGGGAAAGGAGTTTGACTTTGACTGACTATCAGCATCATTCACATCTGTCTGTGTGATCACCAGGAGTCAAATTTACTCACAGCATTTAAACACAAGCATCAACAGCATCTCTTCATCAGGGGAGAAATAATCGCTGATAAATTCAGTTCTTGTTATTTTGAGATCATTTTAAAACTTTGTCGCAGACATTGACATTTGATTACAGTTAAATAGATTAGGCTTGTGTCCCTTTCACTAGGACACACAGCTATCCAAAGACAGGAGCAAATTAATTGTGTGAGGAAATCACGTTTAGCAAGCAAGATTTTAGACTTTTTTTCTTTCCTTTTTATTTATATATATATATATATATATATATATATTTATTTTATATGGGTCTGTCTCAGAAACTGGGTACTGTGGGGGAACCCCACTAAATATACTCCGTCAATAAACTATACGATCTTGTTCATGAGTGAGGGAAGGATGGAGCGTGAGATCAACAGGCGGATCGGTGCAGCCTCCGCAGTGATGCGGTCGCTTTACCGGTCCGTCGTGGTGAAGAAGGAGCTGAGCCAAAAGGCGAAGCTCTCAATTTACCGGTCGATCTACGTTCCGACTCTCACCTATGGCCATGAGCTTTGGGTAATGACAGAAAGAACAAGATCGCGGATACAAGCGGCTGAAATGAGTTTCCTTCGCAGGGTGGCTGGGCGCTCCCTTAGAGATAGGGTGAGAAGCACAGTCACTCGGGAGGAGCTCGGAGTCGAGCCGCTGCTCCTCCACATCGAGAGGAATCAGCTGAGGTGGCTCGGGCATCTTTTTCGGATGCCTCCTGGACGCCTCCCTGGGGAGGTGTTCCAGGCATGCCCCCCCGGGAGGAGGCCCCGGGGAAGACCCAGGACACGCTGGAGGGACTATGTCTCTCGGCTGGCCTGGGAACGCCTCGGTGTTCTTCCCGAGGAGCTGACTGAGGTGTCTGGGGAGAGGGACGTTTGGGCTTCCATGCTTAGACTGCTGCCTCCGCGACCCGGTCCCGGATAAGCGGAAGAAGACGAGACGAGAATAAACTATACGGTTTTGAATGGTGATGTTGGTCTTAATTTGAAATAAAATGATGAAAGAAATAATACAGATAAAACAATCTTTGATGTGAATATTCAGAATTTGGCAAAAATTCTGCAGATTTGTGGAAAAATGGCGGCTTGATCTGGGACATGATAAATGGTTGACTACATCGCGTTCCCTTAAAAAGGTTGTAGTCCACTGAAAAGTCTACAGTTATCATTAATTGTATTTTAAGTTGTAACTTTATACACCTAAGGATTGGTGTGCTCACAGAATAATCATAACCGTAATAAAACATCATGCAGAATATTTGATCACCGTCGTAACTCCATTTTCCGCAAACCCAAAACCAATACGATCGTGTGTTTTGATCTAAACGGAAAGCCTCAGGGTCAAGGTCACGACCTTACCAAAGGTAGTAACTTAAAATCACTACGCCATATAAACATTGTTATATATCTGCGATTTTGTTTTTTAAAACGAAAGCTGAAAGTTCGGTATAGAATATGTTTCTTACAGAATATGTTACGATGGTAGCTGGTCTTGTATGAATTTCTGAGCTATAAAATGAGCTGTGGTCTATTTTTTACCGTAGCGTGTTATTTGTGTGCGGGGAAGGACACACATTAACAATTTGCATGTGTAGAATGGAATTTTCCACTCCAACAGAAGTTGATCGTGCTTCCATTTGCGGTCTTTCTGTTACGCGGGTGATCTGTTCGGATGTTATCGCTGAAAAGGTGAGTTTTGACAGTTTTATTTTGTTTTAGTCTTGCAGTATAAGGCAATAGAATGTTTCTTTTTCATCTTACTTCATCTTGTAGTGTTTGCGTATTTTTGGCCAATATTTTGCAACCATGGGCAATTTAGATCAAACTTTTGATAGAATCTACGGCCAGTCATTTTGCCCCGCCCCCACTCCGTCCGGTGCGGTAGTGATGTCCCGTTGCTCGTGCGCCGCAGCAGAGACCCGCGCGACCTTCAGCTGGTACAGTCGCTGTTCTTTTACCAGCGCCGTTATTCTCATCTTTCCGGTGTGTTCTTGATTTTTCCATTGTGTCGTATTTCGCCATATCAAATACCCAAAATGTATCATATTATTCATATTTAAGTGAATAATCAATTCAGTCATCATAACTTGGCATTTTTAAGCCAAGCAATCAAAAAGAGGAAATTTATTCAATAATCTGTGAAGGAGGGGCTTTAATTCTTCATGATGGAGTTATTTTATATGGAAAAAAATTTTCCACAGTGGAGGCCAGATAAAGCAAGATGCTATCTTTATTCTTATTAAACACGACAAAAGAAACATTGAGTGTTGGGGAAATGCAAAAGTAAAATTAGAAAATTTACTTTTTGACCATAATGTCCCAAATGAGAGACCAGTTTCTGAGAGGGACCCGTATTTTTTTTTATACACACACACACACACCCGTTCAAAAGTTTGGGGTCACCCAGACAATTGTTTTTTCCATGAAAAGTCACACTTTTATTTACCACCATAAGTTGTAAAATGAATAGAAAATATAGTCAAGACATTTTTCTGGCCATTTTGAGCATTTAATCGACCCCACAAATGTGATGCTCCAGAAACTCAATCTGCTCAAAGGAAGGTCAGTTTTATAGCTTCTCTAAAGAGCTCAACTGTTTTCAGCTGTGCTAACATGATTGTACAAGGGTTTTCTAATCATCCATTAGCCTTCTGAGGCAATGAGCAAACACATTGTACCATTAGAACACTGGAGTGAGAGTTGCTGGAAATGGGCCTCTATACACCTATGGAGATATTGCACCAAAAACCAGACATTTGCAGCTAGAATAGTCATTTACCACATTAGCAATGTATAGAGTGGATTTCTGATTAGTTTAAAGTGATCTTCATTGAAAAGAACAGTGCTTTTCTTTCAAAAATAAGGACATTTCAAAGTGACCCCAAACTTTTGAACGGTAGTGTATTTTTAAATGTATTTATTTTCTGTCATGGAGCAATGGGTGGTTGGTTTAAGTAGTTGTGCTTTTTAAACTGGCTCCTGTACCTGATCCAAGGCAAGGTTAGAAAGTAGCCTCAAATTTATTTTTTTGGGGGGGGTAAACTATTAGGTTTCATTAAAGTAGAGGTGGATATTAAGCAGAAAAACTCAATTTTGATTATTGTTACTTTTTTGGCTATTTTCCATGTTTTTAGCCACAATGATACTCAACTGGTTTTCCCAGACAGCCACGCATTTAATTTTCCAGCAAATTTTTCCATTGCATTCGTCAAACATCGTTGTTCTTCTTTTTAAAAACTTACCGTGTCTGAAATCGTTCACTACTCACTATATAGGGAATTACTATATAGAGGACCCTATAGTGAGCTTATTGGTAAAATGAAAAAAACGCTTTTGGACACTAGTCCATCACGCTGATATTTACGTCATTACTGTCGCACAATTAAAACGTGCCAGATCAGTCAGCTGATGGGTTTTCAGAATAATAAATAAAGTACCTGCATCTTTCAGTTTTTTTTTTTTTTTTAAATCAAGGCTGAATACTTTCTTCTTTGCCACTGCCTTTTATTAAATCAAAATTTGAGACTTAATTTGATTTCTTTCAGCGTGACCACAATGGGATATATTGCTTGGTTAGTGACCATCGGTTGGACACTACTTTTCATGATGCATTGTGGGATACTTTGAATGCACTATATAGTGAGTAGTGAATGATTTCAGACACAGGGTTAAACTTTTCTTGAAATAACATGACTAGCTGTAGTTATTCGCAGCCTCCCGCTTCAGTGTGGAAGAAATCGCACTGTGTGGTCGGTTGTTTGTTTGTTTGATGCCACAAAACTCCTGGCCATGTAACTTAGTCATTAATCTAGCTTATATCTGAACTCTTGACCTAATAAATGCAGATATTTACCCGAGAGGACTAATGTGTGCACTGCATTTTTTGTTTCGCTAATTTGCCAAGCAGCAAACGGACAGCTTGACCAGGTAGAACATCCAAATACATTTTTGTATTGTAGGTGGAAATTATGATTAGCTGAACATGAGGCAATATTTAATAATGCAAGCCATTATCATACCTCTACAGAACAGATTTGTCCTAATCTAAACGTTTATCCTTTCCCCCCTCTCCAGAGACTCCTTCAGCAGAATGAGCCTCCGTAAGCTTGATATGTGAGGAAGACGAGACGATGAAAAGAGTGGCATTTTTATTTATTTGCTTGTAAATATTCAACTTTACTTTGGGGGGGAAGGGGAATCAGTGTTTTTTTTTTTGTTTGTTTTTTGCCAGAAAGGAGGAAGCTAAAATACATGTTACGGTAGTATCATTCCACTTTTTGTATGAGTTTACAGAGATGACCTGTTACACTCATTCAGCCTGTGTCAAAACTCCTATTTAATATATTGTGTGCACTTTTTTTATTACCGTGTCAAGCATTATCACAAATGGTACGATTTTGAAAGTTTACTATTTAATCTGAACGAAAAGCAAGCAAGCAAAAAAAAAATGTACCGCTATTTATCATGGATTTTTTTCCCCCATTTGTTACATTTGTTTAAAGTTATTGAAATGGTTTAAACATTTGAATAATTTTATGTAGCTTTTGTTTACCTTGAATATTTTACTAAATAAATATTTTAATGCACAGACAGATTAAGAGCACAAGTTGACTTTGAATACATTGGTGTTTAATTGCTGTATAAAATAATCTACAAACAGAGAAAAGTCAAAGGAATTTACAGTTTTTTGCCCTGAATGTAATCTAACTGCCTTTTCTGTCGTCCTATAATGTCTCTGTAAAAAAAAAAAAAAATTCTGTATTTATTGCTTATAAGTAATAGCTTTAACTTTGACACCAGTACGCATGGTGGAGATCAGGGACTCGTTTCATCATACAGCTCCTCCATTCTACAACTATTTACACATCCCCGACATTTTAGATCTGACTTTTTAAAAAAAAAAAAAAATGCAGCTTATTTATTTCAGAAATTATCCACTGAATCGAGACAGCTCTGAAGAACAAGGCCCGGCTCTCGCAGCATGGAAATGGCGAAGAGGAAAGGTTTTCATTGGCATGAGGTACAATAAGAAAAACCTACAAAAACACAGTTCTCTATTCCTGCGGTTACCTGAATTGTTGAAGCTGTAATCGCGTCTCTGTGCAAATGGCTTGTCTGGATCTGTTCTTGCTTTAACAGAAAAGTCACACTATGGTATATTTACATCCTAAATGGAATGTTCTCCAAGAAATAATGTGAAGCTGTACATCAGAAATAAAATGGAAATTTACAAGAGTATCGTTAAAAAAAAAAAAAAAAATCATCCAAATATAAAACCCAGTGTGAGCAATTTTACCTGACTTGTTTCAGGCTACTGGAGAACAAAGACTTGCGGGACGTTTAAGTGCACTACGGTTAGTGCCAAGGTGCGTTTTGTAAGGGTCTTTGAAAATGGATGAAAAATTCACATGAAGCTCTGGAGAGGGAATGCAGATAAAGAAACAACAGGTGAGAATTAATAATAATTAAAAAAAGTTATAAAATCAGCAGTTTAAGAAATACCCGAGCGTTCTGAAGCACGTGAGATTACTATAGACAAGAATTGTATAGCACAAACGTACTGGCGAATAAATTAATCATCTGTCCACCCCGTCGCTATAGTGACCATGTTGAAATTCTTGTCTGTGGTAATGACCCATGCTTCACGTTCTCATCCCTCGAGTATTCCTTTAAAGGAATACGCCACCCCCAGGTGAAATAGAGTCAGTCCCTGCAGTCCCTAGAGTTGGATGAGTGAGCCAAAGCGTTTTGTAGCCGACCCAGCCATTGCCCTGATCTGGAAACGTCCCGGTTAGCTTTAGCTTAGCATAGTCGCTGTAATCCGGCGTGTCCAGCTAGCATGTCGTTGCAAAAGTGAATCAAATAACTCAAGATTTTTTTTATAATTATTTCTCATGACCTGTACATTCACATCGAGTACACATATCAATGCAAATTAACATGAAGGGATTTACTAGACCAATTTATATCTGGAACTATTTTCGGCCACAGCACAGGCGCAAAGACACCACGCAGCACCTGAAAACCCTCAACTTCCGTCAATACACCAGCGTGACTACTAAGTTGTGGTGCTGCGTGGTGCCTTTGCGCCTGCAGTGGTGCTTTGCCTGTGCTGTGGCCGAAAATAGTTCCAGATATAAATTGGTCTAGTAAATCCCTTCGTGTTAATTTGCATTGATATGTGTACTCGATGTGAGTGTACAGGTCATGAGAAATAATTATAAAAAATCTTGAGTTATTTGATTCACTTTTGCAACGACATGCTAGCTGGACACGCCGGATTACAGCGACTACGCTAAGCTAAAGCTAACCGGGCCGTTTCCAGATCAGGACAATGGCTGGGTCGGCTACAAAACGCTTTGGCTCACTCATCCAACTCTAGGGACTGACTCAATTTCACCTGGGGGTGGCGTACTCCTTTAACCTTGTTTCTACTGCAACCACGACAATTCAGTTCATTTCTCCTGAGACTTTCTTGTAGAACAGGAGGTAAGGTGTGGAGGCGGAACAGGTCCGAGGAGAACACGCACGTACGAACTCTTCTTCCTCGAACAGCCTCACTTCCGAGTCATCAAAAAGCATCCACTTCCCTTCATAGTCCAGAAGGTTCTGTGAAGCCATGTCCAAGCTCACCTGACTCTCTTCTTTCACACCATCTCGTTCATCCCTTTCCTTCTTCACCACTCCGTTCTGTGCAGGAGAACCGGTATAAGCAGCCATATTAGCAGGTTTCTCTGAAGCTGCCTGCTTGCTGGTGCTGATCTCGTAGCTTGAGATGCTTCTCTGGCCTCCCAGTAGACTGACCCCTTCTGTAGACCGCTTTCCTCCGGCTTTGCTTGTCAAACTCGTTCCAGTAGTCGTGTTCTTCACTTTGGAGCTTAAGCTGAAGGACACCTCGCCGTCATCATAGTCAGGTGGAGAACCCTCTTCCTTCAGCGGTTTCATCTCTCCGTCTTTCTCTCGCGGACTCTCTTCCGGAGACTGGAGCTCGAGCTTGGTGCGGTGGAGGTCCATCATGCGGATGTAGGTGGTGTAATGACCGCTGCTGATGGTCACTCCACTGTGCATGACCACAGCGAAGAGCCTGTAATGTTGCTCCTGGTGGGAAGTGTTGGGTTGTGTGCTCCATTCGTCCAAGGAAAGTTTGAGGGGAGTGAGGAGAGGCGTGTTCACTTTTGACAGTCCAGCATATGGGTCCACCCTGTCCAAAAAACAGGAAGTAAATAATTTTATTGGACGTAGGGCACTACAAAGAGGAGGTATTTAGCCATTTCAGTTATAAGACATGAAACGTGCTGTTATAGAAAATGAATCCGCAACAGACTGGCAATAATGCATTACCATGCCAAATTTGATTATCTTCCTAAAACAGCTGCCACGACAGAAAATTTAATAGCTTTGTGGAATAAATTAATAGGATAAACGCATTCAAAACAAATCCAGCTTATCTAGATATTTAGGCTGTGTCCAAAAAAAAAAAAATCACACTTTCACTACTCCCTACTCACTGTCTAGGCAATTTTATGTAGAGTACTATACAGTGAGCTCATTGGTAAAATGGGATTGGGGGGGGGGGGAAGAGACCCAACACTTTCGTACATTACTCTGTCGCGCTGTTATTGACGTCATTACTGTCACACAATTAAAACCTGCCAGATTGGTTGGCTTGTGGGTTTTCAAAATAATAAATACCCCCCCGGTCTGGAATCCTACAGTCCGTACCCCGGTTACAGACCTTTGGCAACTCGCTCGTTCACAACAAATGTAGTAGCAATTTTTTTGTCAAGATTTAATTTCACAGCATGGATGGCGATAACGACAGTGTTCGCAGCGAATGCGAGCTTTATTATCCTGATGAAGATGAAATAAAAATATATTTCAGGAGAAAGCCGAAAACGAGCTTGTAGCAGGTTTGTTCTAAATATGGTTTCCCTTTCGGGCGCTCTCATTTTGTTAGAATGTGGTAAAGAAAAAAATTAGTATTTACCGGCTTAAGGTCGGTCCGTATCGTGAAATATTGAGGCCTCAGTCACGGTATTTCATGATATGGACCTCCCAGCTGGGAGGTCCGTATCGTGACCGAGGGCTTGAAAGTACTGAGCGAGGCCCTCTGGGTCGAGGTCACGGTATTTCACCATACGGACTGACCTTAAGCTGGTAAATAACGTGCATTTATTTACCAGCGGGGAGGTCCGTATCGTGAAATATCGTGACCGAGGTCTTGAAAATACTGACTGAGGCCTCTGGGCCGAGGTCACGGTATTTCACGATACGGACCCACCTTAAGCCGGTACATAATTTATTTTTTTCTTTACCACATTCTAACAGAAAACGAGAGCACCCGAAAGGGAAAACCGAGCCGAGCCGCCATTTTGAATCCTCATTCACGGCTGTAATGCGGCTTCCTCCTTGGTATACAAGTGCACTTCTATGGCAGGGGGGAAAGAAAAAAGAAAAAAAAAAACTACATTTCGCCGCTTATGTAGTCCCCTATTTATACAAAATTGAGTCATTCAGCCATGTTTTTGCTCAGCCTTAACATTTACAGGTTTTTAGCTTTCTCCTGAAATGTTTTCTTTTATTTCTTCTTCCTCAGGGTAGTAAAACTCTAGTCTGGCTAACGCGACTGCAAAGCTCTGTGAGCATTTGGTCTGGCTAAGATATTAAGCCCAACCGTTTCCCAGAGCCCGTGGTTGACCCGCCTCCCTGAAATGCCTCAGTTTGCTACTGGTCGAAGCCAGAAAAGGCTGTGACGAAGCTTAAACCAATCACATCACTCTTTCCTCTGACGTATGCAACGCGACGGGGCTAACTGGTAGATTAAACCATAGACATCCTATTATTAAACTCTTACCGAAGCTGGTCGGAAGCAAGGCGAAAACGTCCTTCCTTTCAATAAATACCTCCAGGGCTGCTCTTTGCTCCGTTTTCAATGAGAACTTCCCGTTGAATGCTTTCAATACAGCATTCGTGAATGAAGCGCTTCCGGCATAGATTCTGTAAACAATCTATGGCTTCCGGTCGCAGTTCTACTACGTCAGTGCCTTGAACGCGCCTCTACCCAGGGCCGTTGGAGATGCTCAAAGTTGATTGGTTCCCGATTTTTCAGGAGCTTGGAAGAGCTGGAGATAGCTTGCCTGGCCAGACTAAGCTCGCAACAGGCCCTCGTGTTGCGTCATGCTTAGGATGGGCGGGCCCAGGCTAGTAAAACTCGCTTTCGCTGTGAACACTGTCGTTATCGCTAGCCATGCTGTAAAATTAATGCTATTCTCCTGAGAAATGCTGGCAAAAATGTATAAGATTTTTGATAATCTTATAAAAAAAAAGAATGTTGACAAAAATTGCTACTATGTTTGTTTGTTGCGAGCGAGCGAGTCGCCAGAGGTCCGTAACTGGGATATTTTACATTACACTGACTGTATTTCCAACATTAATAAATAAAGTACTTTGTGTCTGCTGCATCTTTCAGTTCCTTTCAATCAATGAGGCTTTTGATTAATTCCTCACTCTGCACTGTAACTTTTATTCTTGTAATTTATCTGCCATTTTCTATTTTTAATTGTACTTGAATGCCCGTTTATAATGTTTCTTCCTCCATCCGTTCACCCCAACACACTTTTTCTTTCAGAACAACCGCAATGCATGATGGTGTATATATATTGCTTGGTTAGTGACCATCGGTTGTACACTACTTTTCACGGTGCATTGTGGGATACCATGATTGCACTATATAGGGTGTAATAATTCTGCCTGTACATTTGGACAGCACTACAAAATGGCGAACTCATTATATAGTCCAGTGTATATAATGAGTGGTTTCGGACACAGGGGTTAGTCATTGCCTGGAAAAACGAACACGCTTACTTAATGTGAAATTATAACGACTCAATTTAAGAAACTCACTCGGAGCCACTGGCTGCAAAACACTTGAGGTGAATGGTGACAACATCAGGGGTCTTATCGAAGAGAAGACTCCTCTCCGCCTCGGTGTAGTGGTGACACGTCTCGCAGAAATATTTATCCTGGCCAACAATCCGCTCCACTGATGCAAACTGAGAGATGGCCCACTTCAGAGTTTTCTGTTCTGGCTTAGGATCTGGGGAAACTGATAAAAGCAAAGACGATACCGAGTGAGTCGAATAAAACTGTGCTGCGAGGGGGGGAGCCATAATCCAAACACCCTGCTACGTCAGTTGAATAATAAAGATCACACTTGACCGCTGGGTTCTAGAAGATCTAATTATGACAAACACTTCACTGATCTCTCATTTATTTATCTGAATACACTCACTCTCTGAACTGGCCTCTGAGCAGCTGGTCTCATTCTCTTGCACTGGTACACTAATATCCTGGAAGTCCTCTCTCCTCTCAGTGTAGCACTCGCACTCCAGGCAGCGTGTCCTCAGCACCAGCTGACCCTGGAACAGCTGCTTCAACATATCCAAGCCCTGGACTTCTGCTTATGTTCAGAAAAGGTGTGGTGTAAAAAATGAGTACACAAACCCATAAAGCTCTTGAAGGGAATATAAGCTTTTCATCATCGCATGCAAAATTGTTTTGGAAAAGCCCACACCCATTAGAGATTAGCTGCCACCTTGAAATAAATTACATAAAAACACACAGCAACAGCTACCTGGAAAGGTCATGATACACAGGGCAACTATGCGTCGACATTTTCCTATTGAGATTGGGCAACATAATTTCTACCCGAATGATTTTGATCGTTTTAGACAACTTTTTAAAATCATCCAATCAGAGCGCTAGCAGCAAATCACATGATGAGCTTCTGAAATTTTCAACAAAGATGGTGGCGTCTCCGGCAGTGGAGCAAAGAAAGAGACACAACATATCTTTTTATGCTGGTAAGTTACGTGTAAACCCAAAGTGATGAGAGAAATTAATCAAATGCTTAGAAAACCAACATATTCATTGATTGATTCCCCCCCAGCTAAGTGTAAATTGCCATTAGCTAACCACCGCTCCATAGAGACTGAATGGGATTTAGCTAACTAGTGGTGGTTTTTGCGAAAATAGCTGAAAGTTATCACTAGCTGTGTAGGGCTCAAGATAGCTCTCTTGCATAAAGTTAAACGTGATGGTTTTTTTTTTTTTTTGAAAGTTGCTATTGTTTGTTGCTCTAATTAGAAGAAAAAGAAAGAAAGCACAACTTTATTCATCACACACATACCCAGAGCAGTGGGCAGCCATGCTAACAGCGCCCGGGGAGCAGTTGGGAGTTAGATGCCTCGCTCAAGGGCACCCCAGCCCAAGGCCGTCCCATATTAACCTAACCTGCATGTCTTTAGACTATGGGGGAAACCAGAGCACCTGGAGGAAACCCACGCAGACACGGAGAACATGCAAACTCCACACAGAAACGCCCTCGCCGGTCACTGGGTTCAAACCCAGAACCTTCTTGCTGCGAGGCGACCGTGCTAACCACTACACCACCGTGCCACCCAAAGTTGCCCTGTGTCTCACCTGGTTGCCCATTGCATCATCATTTTAAGATGAGATTAGTACACTACCGTTCAAAAGTTTGGGGTCACCCAGACAATTTTGTGTTTTCCATGAGAAGTCACACTTTTATTTCCCACCATAAGTTGTAAAACGAATAGAAAATATAGCCGAGACATTTTTCTGGCCATTTTGAGCATTTAATCGACCCCACAAATGTGATGCTCCAGAAACTCAATCTGCTCAAAGGAAGGTCAGTTTTATAGCTTCTCTAAAGAGCTCAACTGTTTTCAGCTGTGCTAACATGATTGTACAAGGGTTTTCTAATCATCCATTAGCCTTCTGAGGCAATGAGCAAACACATTGTACCATTAGAACACTGGAGTGATAGTTGCTGGAAATGGGCCTCTATACACCTATGGAGATATTGCACCAAAAACCAGACATTTGCAGCTAGAATAGTCATTTACCACATTAGCAATGTATAGAGTGGATTTCTGATTAGTTTAAAGTGATCTTCATTGAAAAGAACAGTGATTTTCTTTCAAAAATAAGGACATTTCAAAGTGACCCCAAACTTTTGAGCGGTATTGTATTTAACCCCTCAAAAAAAAAAGCGCCTGTTTGTCGTGTTATTACCTTCTGTCTTTGCTGCAGTTTGATTTTGGATGGTACTTTCAGGAGTGGCTTTCCCCTGGCCCTGAGGGTCACTGCTGCTCATGTCCTGGTCCTTGCTCTCTGCTTTGTCTCCCACATGAGAGCTGATTCGACCCATGCTGCGGAATTTGGAGAAAATACTGGGCTGTTTCCCTGAAGGTTTCAGCCAGTTCAGTCTTGCCCTCTTCTTCCTTTTACTCGCCTCCTTTATGGTTCCTTCACTCTTCTCCTCTTCTGTATTACTTCCTCTCTCTTTCTCTTCCTTTTCTGCCACATCCCTCTGGCCACGGACAGAATTTCCAGCCACATCACCAGAGGACTTTCTCTTTGACCGGGTGAAAGGTCCGATTTCCTCATCGTTTTTCGTAGGTTTGCTCTGAGACTTGGGCTTCTTCTTGGCATTGCCCACTTCTGTGTCGCTCTTCCTTTTCCCACTCAGCTGTCCATCAGAGCTCTCCTCTTCCTCTTGGGTAAGTGATGTCCCATCTGTTGTCCCACCTCTTGTGATGCGCTCAGTTTCTCCTGGTTTTTCATCTTGGGTAGTTCGAAGGTCTTTCTTAATGGTGTCGCAGGCCTCCTGGATATATCCGAGGATACACTGCAGTACCTCCTGGGCATCATGCTGCAGATAGCCCTCATACATAGGATTCAGCTGTCTGCATGTGTACAAAATGCTGTATTAGTGTTGATCAATAACGTCATCTTCAAATGGTATGAGGAGTAACTTGGGTCATATGACCATTAAGTACAATATCATTACTTAGACACGCATCAAATTCTAAAAACATGACACTGCTGACAGCAGTCTACTAAGATGTAATGACATCATAATACTGATATAATTGCCATATCTTCCAGGCCTATGAAGCATAAATAATCCGCACTGTAAATGTTCCAGTAGTACCTGAGCGTATTGAGTATTCGGCGTGGGGGTGTGGCCAGCTCTCCTTCGTTATATTTGTCTGGGTTGAACAAGAAACTGGACTGCAGCTGCTCCACTGAACATATTAAACTGTGGAAGCTGTGCAGTAATTCCATATGAACAGGCATCGAGTCTTCACATGAGTCTCCCTGCCCAGGGAGGAGAACAAAAAGGTAAGAGCAAGTCAGTCACGTTCCACAAAAAATGCCTGTCTCACAGTACTGCACAACCCTGACTACACTAATAGAGGATTATTTTACTCTATAACGAAAACAAGTCAGTTATAAACAGTTTTCTGTACTTTTATCAACTGTAAAGTCAAAGAAAATACAATAAATAACATTGCCTACTTCCTTATTCACCTAAAATAAAATACCAAGTACAGTACATCGCATTAACTGAGCAGTATTATGAGATCAACACCAGGGCTGTCATGAGTACTCAATTAGAAAAATCCCCCAAATGTAAACTCAAATCAAACATTCAGCAAATGACACCAGTCTGAGAAACTAACAGAGTGGACGCGTTTAAACCAATGTTTTTACAGAATGTTTCCACCCATTTCCGCTACAAGCTGCTTTTAAGGTTTTTCACGAACTACACTTTCAGGAAGCAGTTTTGGAGCACGAGCGTGTCTATAACAGATGGAAAAGTTCTGCATGTGATGAGGGAAAATTTTTATTGTTCACACTTTTAGTATTGTATTGCTCACACGCACAAAAACATTAACAAATGTCTGTACAAGCAGGTTTTAAAACACCATATGATAAACTACAATTATAACTCGATGGAAAAGGTCAACTAATTATCAAAATAAAATCAACAATGACAGCCCTGATCAATCAACACAGAATTAATAAATTCATCTGCTTTATTTTAACACTGATGCCAGTTAAACTATTTTCAGTTCAATGCAGTTTTATTTGTACAGCACTTTAACAGCAGACATTGTCACAAAGCAGCTTCACAGAAACCCAGATGTAGATTTGGGCAGATAACGAGCAAACGGTGCAAGGAAAAACTCCCTGAGACAGGTTTGTAGTACTCGAGTCCGACTCGTGCTCTAAGGGCTCATGACTTGACTTGGACTCATACATTAACTGCATTCGGACTGGTAAATTGGAGAATTTTTTCTTTATTTTTTGTAACGGGCCATAATAATTTGGCATAAAATATTTATATCTGCATTAATGTTGATACTAATTTTGTGCAAGAGAATGCACATTCACCTGTTCATGCGTCATGTTCAGGAACAAACTAACGTTAATGGTGCTAAAATGCCTGGAGCGAACACCCCTAGGATTGTCCACTTTGCTTCTACAGACTTCTCGGGGAGTGGGGGGAGGAGGAGAAAAAAAAAAAAAAGCACTGCTCTGTGTTCCATATGTAGAACAACTATTGAGGAGATGATGGGGACAACCTCGAACTTCAATCATCATTTGGCGAGACGACACCCAGAGAAGGAAGTGACACGCTATGTTCATTGCTCTGCGGGTAGTGGGGCTTGCTGAGCGATGAACTAGCTAGTGTTAACCCTTTCTCATGTTATTTGCCCTGTTGATAGTGGGCGGGGCTTGCTGAGCGATGAACAAGCTTTTTAACTGAAGCCTTTCAATGAAAATGGGGCGGTCAAGCAGTAACATTAGTCCAACACGGTAGCAGAGACGCTTTCACAAAAGCAGCAACAGCCACCGTCAAATGGTGCGGGTGGAGTCTTGTTCTCGGACTCGACTCAGATCAGTCACGGACTTGACTACAACGCTGCCTTGAGATGAACCTGACTCAAAAGGGATCATCCTGTGGGTTACTGAACAAGTTCAGCTACACACACACCAACATGGCAGTCAATCATGTCTCCGTGATGACTCAGGACTCCATTTAATTTGAATGAATAGGAATGTGTAACTAAAATCCTGAAACGCAAACAAACCTCTTCACTTTTGGCGCCATCTTCTTTCTGTTTGTCCTTTACCTTGGACAACTGATACAACGACTTAACAGCGTCTTTAAAACCAGGGCAATAATACAGGACCTGCAATGTTAAAGCGAGTCATTAGTAACGACATGATTATAAAAGACAATAAACAGGAAGAATAAATAATAGTACTATTACACCATGGTGAATCAAAACTTTTCTTGTACTAAGGATCTCATCTACTAAGCAGTTAACAATGTAATTATACCTAAAAACTGTGGGTACGCCACAGTGGCATTTCCCTGGCATCATAAACATCGTGTGAAGATAATGTCGGAATGAGGAGTGGCACTTCCACAATGCTTTTGTTTTTATAAAGTTTTGAATGCTGCGCGAGAGCGACACCAACCCATTATAAGCGCCTGTGAGCTCATGCATGAAGGCGACAGCAGACAGCGCGCTCCTCCGAGTGTGTTCTGCCCTGTGATGTGTTCTGCCCTATTCAGCAGTTCTGAATAACATGGTGTTGGCTGGGTTCACGCGTCTCAATAGAGAAACAGACGTTTGCCTTCACCCTTCCTGATTAATAGCACACGAGAGCTGGCTGATTGGTAGGACTTGGCAGGTAACCAAACGTGGAAGAAAAACAAACTACAAACAAAAAACAAACCCCACCTGTTCTTTTGCAGTCAGTGGAAAATTTAGCACAGGAGCTATACCCAACACTCTGAAAAAGAGCGAACCTGATTTCTGGATCTGTTTCTGGTCTTATTTACTTTAGATTCTGACAGTACAAGACAACAAATTCAGTTTCTTTAGACTGCAGTCGCATTTGCTCGCCCAGCCACACTCCTCATTTTAGTAATAAAACATGCACACGTTCTTTTTAGAAGGAATACAAAAATAAAACCTTCGAATTTTTTTTTTTTTTTATCAAGTAAAAGATTTGGGGTTTTGAATATGAATTATCCCGTAACTATGCTGCTACAGACTGAACAACCTTTAAAGTGCATATCATGGGTAAATTCGGGAGCAAGATCAGTGTAATTCTATTTTATATTAAACTTTGGTCAAATATCTGTCACATTCTGCATTCTCTGCAATTTTTTTTACCTTGCGCAATACCAGAAAAATTCAGTTGAAATCAAGCCATTTGAGGCGAATTGGTCCGCCTCTGAAAAAACTTGGCATTTGGATTTCCCGGCAAACATTGATTTTCGTGACGTCGCGTGCGGGACGCCTCCCTCTGAATCCTACGTCAGCACAGGTTTGTTTATGAGAAAATGACCTGGTGGTTTTCTGCAAATTTCTTCAACGTTATTGCTTAATTATTAAAATGGTTAACAGATGTATTGTAGGAGGGTGTAGCAACACCAATCTTGATGGGATTAGTACTCATCGTTTCCCAAAAGACCGGACAATGAGAGAGAAATGGGAGCGCTTGGTCTACACAGGCTGTGCACTGAAACCGTGCAAAGCTCTCGCAGCCTGCTGGCGCTTCCGCAGGTGACGTCACAAATCTGGCTCCAGACTCCCTTGGGATTTTTCCAGACGCGTGTTTTTTTTTTTTTTTTTCTGCTGTAGACAGATGGCCTTGTGCAAAATTACCCTTCTGGATGAGTGTGTAAAGGGACATACTTTCATATAAAAAAAAAAAAACACACAACACTAAATTGGTCTAGAACAGGGGTCACCAAACTTTTTTTCTCTGGGGGCCACATTGTCGTTCCTGACTGTGATGGGGGGCCGGGGTGGGGTCAGCTATATAGCACAGAATTGTATGACCCAGACAAACATGACCACCAGCAGGCCTCATTGTGTAGTAGAGATTACTAGCCTGGCACAGCCATCCCCACTACTATATCCACTCTACTATATCCACACTACTATATCCACTCTACTATATCCACACTACTATACCAACACTTGATTCCTGGCACATAATTATTTGTCTATCTTTACTAGTGGTTTGCAAAAGCAGTAATCGAGTCTTCACACTTTGTTTTAATTTGAAATACCACAGATATTCCATTTATTTATTTTCTAATAAAAATAACATCAAAGCTGTCAAGGTAAGAAACATCTGCCTAGTTGAGGTGATTGACACTGGCAAAGGTGAGTGGAAAATTATAAATTGTAGGTAGGCCTGTTGATATTATTAATAATAATTGTGTGCAGCACTTAATAAAGGTCAAATAAATAGGCCTATAAAATAAATACATTTAAAAAAAGAGACAGTGAAATTATAATATGATCAATAGATCACAGCAGTTGTGCTGTGTCCTGCACGTCATTGTTCTCATCCATGGCCAAAGCAAAAAACTCGAATTCTGACGCTTTCTCATTCAGCTGGTCATACACGTTGTCCCCTAAATCTTCGGTTCGCCTGGTCATAGTAGGTGCGGAGAGACTCACCGCGTTGAGCGCATCCTTCTTGTCGGGACGCACCTCCTCAGCCACAGCAAGCATGCATACTTTAACAAAGTCCCCATCAGTAAACGGCTTTCCATGGGTAGCTAGTAGCTGAGCTACCTTATAGCTAGCTCGGACAGCAGCCTGGTTGATCTGGGTTTGGCGAAGGAATACATTCTGTTGTGCAGCCAGTCCGCATTTCATCCTCCGAATCCTGTCTTCTCTTGTTTGCCCTCGCAAACTAGCATACTCTTTGTGGCGGGTTTCGTAGTGACGACGCAGATTATATTCTTTGAAAACCGACACACTTTCTTTACATACAAGATAAACTGCACGGTCCTTACACTGAACGAAAAAATAATCGGTGGTCCACTGTTCTTTAAAAACTCTGCACTCTCTGTCAGCTTTTCGCTTACCGCTAGCCATTTTGCTGTCCTGAACACTGACAGTTCTCTGCGCGTGCGCTGCCCGTCACTGCTTGATCGCGAGCATATGGCGAAAATTTGGAAAATATGAATAGTTCATTTTATAACTGAATATCAATTTTAATTGATAAAATCAACAAAATACAAGATGCAGACATGTTATTATTTGCCAAAAAGCAATTAAAAAAAAAAAAAAAAAAAGGCCATGACCACTTTTGGGGACTGACTCATAGGGCCGGTTCAAGTGGTGGGGGGGCAGAGGGGCTGGTCAAAGGGGGGTGGCGGGCCGGAGTCAGCCCATAGTTTGATGACCCCTGGTCTAGAATATGCACTTTAAGTGCCACTGTGTCATGTAAACCACAGTAGGCAGAAATCACTAAAGAGGGGAGGGGTGGGGAAGGAAAAAAACAAAGTTCTACTCCCCATTTGTTTATATATATATATATATATATATATATATATATATATATATATATATATATATATATATATTTTAGAAGAACTCTGGATCACCGGTGAATACTAAATGGCTTCCTGTTTACTGTACATACTCATTACACGATGTTATCACACAATACTTACATAGCACACACTATACACCCAACACAATTATATTCGGAAGTTCAACTAGTTCTGAACGTACGGTAATGGAAACAACCAAGAGCCATGTGTGTCATGTTTTATGCAGTGCTACAAGTGCTTGATTTAAGGCAAGGTCATCCACAAGGACTGTGTTCAGTCCTGCCTGAGTGCCGATTTACGTCATGGGTATGTGCAAATTTCTGAGATGACGTCATTTGCTTTGCACCAAATGACGAGAGGAAAAAAACCTCACTCGTTCAAATGTGGCTTGAATCTGAAAACGTTTTTAATAGCCTAAGTGACAAACCCAGCATTTTAAAATGGCACCTACCTGAAGGATGCTGTTAAGGTAGCAGGTGTTTCCCAGATTGTTAAGGCCAACAAAAGGTACGAGGCTCTCTCGTTTTCCACAGGGAAGAGATGAGGGACAAGGCGCTGGCACAACCTGATCACAGCTACAGACACAAAATCATTATAATTCTGCAAACTACATATATGGGTCTGTCTCCGAAACTGGGTACTGTGGGGGTACCCCACTAAATAAACTGTCAGTAAACTACGGTTTTGAATGGTGATGTTGGTTTTAATTTGAAATAAAATGAAAGAAATACAGATAAAACAATCTTTGATGTGAATATTCAGAACTTGGCAAAAATTCTGCAAATTTGTGGAAAAATGGCGGCTTGATCTGGGACATGATAAATGGTTGACTACATCACATTCCCTTAAAAAGGTTGTAGTCCACTGAAAAGTCTACAGTTATCACTAATTGTATTTTAAGGTGTAACTTTATACACCTCAGGATTGGTGCACTCACAGAATAATCATAACCGTAATAAAACATCATGCAGAATATTTGATCACCGTTGTAACTCCGTTTTCCGCAAACCCAAAACCAATACGATCGTGTGTTTTGATCTAAACGGAAAGCCTCAGGGTCAAGGTCACTACCTCACCAAAAGTAGTAACTTAAAATCACTACGCCATATAAACATTTAGTTATAAATCTGCAATTTTGTTTTTTAAAACGAAAGCTGAAAGTTCGGTATAGAATATGTTTCTTACAGAATATGTTACGATGGTAGCTGGTCTTGTATGAATTTCTGAGCTATAAAATGAGTTGTGGTCTATTTTTTACCGTAGCGTGTTATTTGTGTGCGGGGAAGGACACACTAACAATTTGCATGTGTAGAATGGAATTTTCCACTCCAACAGTTAGAAGTTGATCGTGCTTCCATTTGCGGTCTTTGTTACGCGGGTGATCTGTTCGGACGTTATCACTGAAAAGGTGAGTTTTGACAGTTTTATTTTGTTTTAGTCTTGCAGTATAAGGCAATAGAATGTTTCTTTTTCATCTTACTTTCATATTTTGTAGTGTTTGCATATTTTTGGCCAATATTTTGCAACCATGGGCAATTTAGATTGAACTTTTGATAGAATCTACGGCCAGTCATTTTGCCCCGCCCCCGCCCCATCCGGTGCGGTAGTGATGTCCCGTTGCTCGCGCGCCGCAGCAGAGACCCACGTGACTTTCAGCCGGTACAGTCGCTGTTCTTTTACCACCGCCGTTATTCTCATCTTTCCGGTGTGTTCTTGATTTTTCCATTGTGTCCTATTTCGCCATATCAAATACCCAAAATGTATCATATTATTCATATTTAAGTGAATAATCAATTCAGTCATCATAACTTGGCATTTTTAACCCAAGCAGTCAAAAAGAGGAAATTTATTCAATATTTTCACTCATCTGTGAAGGAGGGGCTTTAATTCTTCATGATGGAGTTATTTTATATGGAAATCAATTTTACAAAAGCATTTGAATTGTAATCAAAATTTCCCACAGTGCCAGATAAAGCAAGATGCTATCTTTATTCTTATTAAACATGTCAAAAGAAACATTGAGTGTTAGGGAAATGCAAAAAAAAAAAAAAAAAAAGAGTAAAATTAAATGTATTTTTTGACCATAATGTCCCAAAAGAGAGACCAGTTTCTGAGACGGGCCCATATACACACTCCTGCATGTAAAAAGTTAAAGTAAAACTCTGTCCTTTAAATGTTTTAAACAGGAGTAACTGTGACATGTTCAGATTCTTGTGCCAATTTCTTGGTTAGTACTATATTTTCATGATTCCTCTGAGGAGTCAGTGGTTATGTGCTGCACTGATGATGTCACACACGGACACCACTGGAGCAATTTCAACAGAAGAAAATTCCAACAATCTCAAGCGTAAGGAGTCACTGCTCACTCCTGAAAGGTAAACCAGAGCTTCTGTCCTCATTATTTTCATCCATGTTCAATCAATGAGAAATCCAACCCAGAAGTAGTGGGAAGAAAAAATGGCCTCAAATGTCCGAAACATGACACAGGTACATGATGCAACTGTGCAGAGTTACGGCAGAGACTCGAATTGCAGCGGTCTCAAAAGTAGCCGGTCACTGGCGGCAAATCACCGGCTATGGCTTGTTATGCCGCTGGCTATTGTCAGTCGAGTCACAAAATTTAATATTAAATATTTCTGACAGCAAAAAAAAGTTGTGAACGTAAATTACATCCACTATGTCATGCATGTCCGTTGCCGCGTCAACTGTGTTTACATCCTCGACATGAGTGCAGCCATTACTGCCGCCTGTGTTGCCAGATTGTGTTTACATCCTCAACATGAGTGCAGCCATTACTGCCACCTGTGCTGCCAGATTATGTTTACATCCTCGACATGAGTGCAGCCATTACTGCCACCTGTGTTGCCAGATTGGGCGGTTTCCCGCCCAATTTGGGCGGTTTTAAGTGCATTTTGGCGGGTTTTGTACATATTTTGGGCTGTAAAACGTCAGCAGTATCTGGCAACATATTTTTTTACTTAATACAAGAAATTAATGGATGCCAACGTTTTTGCCAAAATGGTATTTTATTTTCCATTGTTTAGGCAGCTTCAGCATCATACTGTGAGATTCTGTTCAAATTGTTGTTTTTTCTTCTATGAAGCCTGAGCCATTTATTTTATTAGTTTATAATTATTGTTTAATTTAGTCTTCAGGAGAGACTGCCTGCACACAGTACTAGTATTAATAGGTTTTTTTTTCTTACATGAAAGCTGAGGCATTTATATTATATTTGAAGGTAACTTCATGTTGTGCTGTGAGGTTCTATGCACTTTAACTTTTGAACCAACAGGAGCATTTGGATAAGTAAATCCTATTTTTCTGCATTTCTGTAGTCCTGGTAATCTTTTATATTGGTAAAGTTGTTTATAGGACCATTTCTCAGTGTCTGTTTTTTTAATCAATAGTTTTTCAGTAATAACTTAATATTTAACATATCACTCAATTTTAAATAACCCCCGCGCCTCCCCCATGGCTTGCCCCCATAGTCTCCAAAATTTCTGTGGGAAACACTGGCGTGCGTAACAATGCTAATCAAGCTTAAGCTAGACGACCCGCCTCAAATACCTGTCCCGGGTAAATGTTATCCCAATTTTAGATGGCCTGTTCCAAACCATCCCGCCCCATGAAAAATTCGTACTTCCATCCATCCATCTATCTATCGATCCCTGCACGCTTTGCGTGCATTATGTCTGCCGCTGGCAGACATTTTACCATTTTGCACCCTGCTGTAAATTATTTGTACCCTGCTATTCTCCCAAACTTTGAAGCCCCTGGAATTGGCTAATTAGCGGCCTGCGTGATGACGGTGACGTTATCAGGATAGTCTGAGCAGAGTGTACAGATGAGAGAGCTGGACAGATTAAAGCCTCTGACACTGCGTGATTTCAGCAGTCTTTGACACGATCCCAATAATGTCTTAGCTGAAGTCTATAACAGACAGTACAGTAAAATGCTATCCATGTGAGTGAAGGGTTTTTTTTTTTTGCTCTACAAAATTCAGTGTCCTACGGACCGGCACTGGAAAATGCGAACTGGATCGAATTTTGTCATCTGAATCCACGTCATTAACAAATCACTCGATCACCACAAATTATCTGTGTGTTCTTTTTGTTATAGTTTAATGTGTTTGTGAATAACATACTTTTATAACACCAATGACTGCACATGCATGTTTCCTAAAATAGTCTACAAGCGTCTAAACTGGTCACTTCCCCTTTCCAGGTGCTACAATCTTTGCTTATGGATGTATTTTTGACTGAATAAGTCTGGAAAAGATCACCGTTCATCACTAAGACATGTCGGGTGGCATGGTGGTGCAGTGGTTAGCGCTGTCGCCTCACAGCGAGAAGGTTCCAGGTTCAAACCTGACGGCCGATGGAGGCCTTTCTGTATGGAGTTTGCATGTTCTCCCTGTGTCTGCGCGAGTTTCCTCCCACAGTCCAAAGACATGCGGTTAGGTTAACTGGCTACTCCATAGATGTGAATGGTTGGGTGGAAACTGCTGTCTTCTGAGCTAGCTAACAAACCTACAGCAGTCAGGCAACTACAAGAAGACTGAGACAGAACCAAGGACACACTTGTCCTTATAGTTCCTGTGGCTTGTAATATGAACTGGAAGATCAATACACTCACATTGCATTTCTTAAGACAAGGTGACAAAATCTTGAATTACGATTTATAAAATATCACATTACAGGGATTTCACAGACGCTGTTATCCAGAGCAATGCACAACATACCCGGAGCAGTTAGGGATTAGGTGCCTTGCTCAAGGGCACTTCAGCCATTCCTGCTGGTCGAGGGAATCGAACTGGTAACTTTTTGGTCCCAAAGCTGCTTCTCTAACCTTTAAGCCATGGCTTCCCCCACATCCATCACTCTCATGCTATCCTACACCCAGACTTCCCCCCCCCTTTTACCGGCTATATTAGCCCCTATGCACAACCCTTTTTTAAACCTTTTAATTCTAGTGTTTGAGTATTAAAGGATTTGTATAGTTAAAGCAAGACAGCCTTTCGATTTCATAAAATCGGTGAAATTTAGTTCCCTCTGAAATTTGGTCATTGCGATAGAGGTTTATTTCTGTAATATCTCAAGATATCAGACTATTCTGTGGCTGGAAAGTGACTTAATTTGAGGGGATTCCCAAGCAAATAATAATATGCATGAAAATCACTCGCTTCACGCAGACAGAGGAAGTCCATGTGTGCAGGTTTACCTTTGACCGTGCACTGACAGTTACATCCCTGTCACTAAACAAACAGCTGATCGCACCGAGGTGCTCACTGACCACCGATATTTATTAGTTCGGTCCTGCGTTTCCTTTCCTTCGCAACATAACCTCTTTTCTTCTCGCTTTCCGTTACTGTAGTCGGTCTTTCATGTTTCAGTCACACGCTCACATCCTCCATTTTTCTCTCCTGTTTCAAATTTGTATCCCACAATGCCTTGCGCAAACGGGGAAAGTTCACCACGTCATGCATGACATCGTATCTTGAATTGGGTCATGGTGAAGCAGGAAAAAAATAGCAGAGAATCTAAGGCCATGCGGCCCTAAATTCATTAATTGTTCTATTTTTAAAAAAAAAAAAACCTGGAAGTCTGCGATTCAAATTCAATAGCTTTCGGGCCCCTAAACAAAAACTTGAAAAATCTGAAAGGCAGTTTACCTTTAATTTCTATTGCTGTTTACATTTTATTCCATCATAACATCCTACTGAACCACTTCCACTATGCGTACTGCCCAGAATCTGTGATCATCTCACAATTGTCTTTTTTTTTTTTTTTGCATTTGCATGTCTCATATAAGCTACTGGCAGGGTTCGAAATTAACTTTTTTTTCTTTGTGTCCCCCAGTGGTCCCGAATTCTGTGTTGTATTGTCCTGAATGGAAGCAATAGTGTCCCCATTTTTTTCCTCTCTGAAATAACCAGTGGTTAATATTATCATATGAAGTTACTATTATATTTGTAACTATGCGATTTTGAACCCTTTATATCATTTTTACAATAAGTCACAAGACACAAGCGACACGTCCTATACATCATCTACTTCAAAATTACAGTTATTGCATTTTCAGTTTATTAAACTTTGGCGATCTCACTGTATGAATAGATACCCGTTTATTTAAAGGGGCCAACTAGCTCATTCAGAAAATGTTTCAACTCCCTACATCTGCAGTACACTTTAGTTGAAAATAAGACCCCTTTTATGTTCATTTCATCTACTTATACCTTGAATATCTGTTGGCACTTATAAGGCCAACTTATAATTTTCACCATTACCGTTATCCATTTTTATGAACTTTCCGTTATCCATTACCGTTATCCATTTTTATTAACTTTCCGTTATCCATTTTATGAACTTTCGCTGCTGAAACGTGGGTGCAAATTAGCAACATCAACATAGTGCCAGGTCCGAGCCTAGTTGTGCTGCTGACTGACTAAACTTTCTGAACGAGAAAGACACCAAGAAAACTCACTTATTCTGTTGAACGGTATCTTCCGTCAATATCATCCACATCATTCCTGTTGTATTTTATAACGTGTCTAACAGTGTTCATTCAGTTCATTCAGTTGCTAGCGTTGCCTGCAGACCAGGCGATGACACTTTGGATCCTGAAGGTCCCGGAGACGTTATGTCTGGGCTTTCAGTTTCTTCCCCGCGGTCGGTCCGCTTCAACCACTTAAGCATTTTTGTTCTGGCAAGAGTCGGCGCAGCGTGTGCGGTAGCAATTCCATTCCAAGTCCATATAATGCGGACACCGGCCGAAGATTCTAGAACAGAATGCGCTGCTCTGTAGCCTACGGATGCAGGTGCATCGAAAGTGTAGCTACTATGTATTTTTCGCTGTTAACGTTTTAAAATTAAAATTGACAAATTAGGTGAATGTCTACGTATGTGTTACGGCTTTGTAAATAATATTAATGTAGAACTTTTTTTCTAGATCTATTTTTTTCCATTGTCCCGGGATTGTCCCAGATATGATCATTTTGTGCCCCGATGACATTTTTTATGGTCCCCGGGACACCGTTAGTTTTGAGCGCTGGCTACTGGATGCCTTAATTTCCTTTGGGATGAATAATCTATCTACACGGATATCATAGATGGTAAGATACTCAGAATATCACAGAAAAGGTCCTCTCTCATGATAAATTTCTAATTTCATTAAAATTGATTAGACAGGAAATCGTGTTACATCCGTTTAAAAAAAAGGGGGGGGGGGAATGAAATCATTTTTAAACTTGCTTTATTTCTCAATGCGTTATTCAATTACGTTTTCGGTTTTATTAACTTTATATTGTGACTCATATTTGCATATTACACTTATCAGCCTTTTCGGTTTTTAGCCATGTTGAACGTAGTTCGTTTGGTCCATGGCAGGCGCCGCTTATCCGCACGATCTTCACGAGACTTGTGTGAGACTTCAAACGTGAAGGGTCAGCGCTGCCATTTTGAAAACTCTCTACACAGCGGCCAGATCGCCATATCATTCCAATTTGGTTTAATTTCGAGATGTGCCAGTTTCATCAGCGATGGAGTGTCAGTCCTGCGCTGTGGCTCGTGTACCTGAAGGTGCACCTCGGGCTGCGTGCGTGCCGAGTGGACTCCAGCATGCGCACTGAACAAGGCGCACCTGAGCTCAATTAAGGAACTACGTGCTTACCTATTTAAGGACTGTGAAGGATTACTATATGCATGTACGCATTACTGAGCCTTTCTACCCGTTGTCTTGAGTTCCTGTTTCTCGTTCTTGTCCTCGCTTAGCCTTTGGTGCACTGTTTGCGCCTCGACCGACCCTTTTGCCTGTATTCATGGGAGGTGTTCGCCATTAAGGATGACATTAAGGATTCTTGACTTGTCAATTGCAAGCCAAGGTAAAAACGTTCTCCTTTTTGCTTGAGCGTTGCTGCTCCGTTTCTTCTTTGACTGCTTGATTTTGTGCTCAAATTTTGTCGGAACAGCGTCAGGTTTGAGCCTTCTCTGTCTGACACTGACACCTAAACTCTCCAACAGATGGGGATTCTTCAGAAAGTGATCGGAGCACAGAGTGGCGTATTTACCCGGCTGCCAACCCTCTCGCTTCACGTGCGCAATCCACTCTCTCGGAAAGAGGTAAAAACTTCTTCCTGAACTGGTCCCATTGTTACAGTTCACTGCACAATAATAAGGCACAGTTTCTCTTTGGAAATTCCCAAACGCACGTCTGCACTCAAGTCGAACGGCAATGCAAATTAACGGAAGTGGACTCAACTCAAGCGATTTGTTTGCCATGAATGACGTCACGTGCTGAGTGGTCACGAAAATCACCGAGCAGAAATTCGCCATGATCTGCGCCAAGTTATTCTAATTATTACTTCTTAACAATACTTCTTGGGACCAGAAGAAAATTACAGAGGTTTTTTTTTTTTTTTAAGTTTCAAATGCACATAAACTGAAAACCTTTGCCTAGGACCTTAAAAGTGCATATCACAGGTAAATTCAGGAGCAAGATGAATGTAATTCTATTTTATATTAAACTTTGGTCAAATATCTGTCACATTTTGCGCAATTTTTTTTTACCTTGCGCAATACCAGAAAAATCCAGTTGAAATCAAGCCATTTGAGGTGAATTGGTCCGCCTCTGAAAAAACTTGGCATTTGGATTTCCTGGGAAACCTTGATTTTCATGACGTTGCGTGCGGGACGCCTCCTTCTGAATCCTACGTCAGCGCTGGTTCACGTGTCTCAATAGAAAACAGACGTTTGCCTTCACCCTTCCTGATTAATAGCACACGAGAGCTGGCTGATTGGTAGGACTTGGCAAGTAACCAAACGTGGAAGAAAAACAAACTACAAACAAAAAAAACAAATCCCACCTGTTCTTTTGCAGTCAGTGGAAAATTTAGCACAGGAGCTATACCCAACACTGAAAAAGAGCGAACCTGATTTCTGGATCTGTTTCTGGTCTTATTTACTTTAGATTCTGACAGTACAAGACAACAAATTCAGTTTCTTTAGACTTGCAGTCGCATTTGCTCGCCCAGCCACACTCCTCATTTTAGTAATAACAGAACATGCACACATTCTTTTTAGAAGGAATTTTAAAAAAACCTTTTTTTTTTTAACCAAGTAAAAGATTTGGGGTTTTGAATATGAATTATCCTGTAACTTTATGCTGCTACAGACTGAACAACCTTAAGTGCATATCACGGGTAAATTCAGGAGCAAGATCAGTGTAATTCTCCTATTTTATGTTAAACTTTGGTCAAATATCTGTAACATTCTGCATTCTCTGCAATTTTTTTACCTTGCGCAATACCAGAAAAATCCAGTTGAAATCAAGCCATTTGAGGCGAATTGGTCCGCCTCTGAAAAAACTTGGCATCTGGATTTCCCGGCAAACACTGATTTTCGTGACGTCGCGTGTGGGACGCCTCCCTCTGAATCCTACGTCAGCGCTGGTTTGTTTATGAGAAAACGACCTGGTGGTTTTCTGCAAATTTCTTCAACGTTATCACGTAATTTATTAAAATGGTTAACAGATGTATCGTAGGAGGGTGTAGCAACACCAATCTTGATGGGATCAGTACTCATCGTTTTCCAAAAGACCAGACAATGAGAGAGAAATGGGAGCGCTTGGTCTACACAGGCTGTGCACTGAAACCGCGCAAAGCTCGCGCAGCCTGCTGGCGCTTCCGCAGGTGACGTCACGAATCTGGCTCCAGACTCCCTTGGGATTTTTCCAGACGTGTTTTTTTATTTTATTTTTTTCTGCTGTAGACAGATGGCCTTGTGCAAAATTACCCTTCTGGATGAGTGTGTAAAGGGACATACTTTCATTAAAAAAAAAAAAGCACCACTAAATTGGTCTAGAACAGTGGTTTTCAAAGTGGGGGCCTCAAAGTTGGAGGGACGATGACAAAAAAAATTGCGAAAAAAATATATATTTTAAAAATAATTAAATATATTGTAATTAGTTTTTTAATCATTATTATAAAATATAATTATTAATAATACATCATATCGAAACGTTGTTTGCCATGCTCATCTCTCCGATTGCCTGTGACGTTGCGGTTTGCGCCATTTATCAAGCTGCTTTGCTCCTTAAGCTAGAGTATTGCTAGCGCAAAATGGACAGGTTTTTGAAGAGACCGAAGGAACAAAACAACAGCCATGCTGTGGAGGACACTGCTGCGAAAAAAAAACTAAGAAGTCCTGGCCAACTGAAATCCGAAAATATGAGGCAGCATACATTAAGTATGGCTTTACAGCCATACAGAAAAATGGCCATGATTGCCCGAAATGCGTCCTCTGTCTGGAGACCCTGTCAAACGAGTGCTTAAAACCTTCGAAACTTCAGCGTCACTTGGTACAAAAACATCCGACAGATGCCGAAAAAACAGTAGATTTCTTCAGACGCAAAGAAGAGCATTTGGTCAGGCAACCTGCTGCATTCACCCAGCAAGCTACTGTCCCCGAGCGGGCCCTGAAGGCATCATTTTTAGCCTCGTACCACACTGCTCGTGCTAAAAAACCTCACTCAATTGAGGAAGATTTGATTTTACCAGCCACCAAAGACACTGTCTGAGAATTGCTTGGTGAGGATGCTGCCAAAAACCAAAAACCAAAAAAAAAATCGATGCTGTCCCACTCTCTGATAACACCGTGAGCCGACGGATTGGTGACATGGCTCAAGACGTATCTGCTCAGCTGTTGGAGCAGGTGAGAGCCAGCGAATACGTTGCACTTCAGCTGGATGAGAGCACAGATTTATCCAATGAGGCCCAACTGCTTGTGTACATCAGATTTATTTCACAGGAAAGATTTGTGGAGGAAATACTATTTTGTAAAACACTTAAAAGAAGAACTACTGGGAAAGACATTTTTCAAATTTTAGACTATTACACAGAGTCTAATGGATTGGACTGGACCCGTTGTGTGGGGGTGTGTTCGGACGGAGCCGCGGCAATGAGTGGGAAGATCAGTGGAGTGACCGCGCTCATTAAGCAGAAGGCCCCGCATGTAGTGGCCACACACTGCGTGCTCCATCGCGAGGCACTGGTCGCAAAAAGGATGGATAACGAGTTGAATCAGGTACTACAGGAGGTTATACAGTTTATTGTTCAGCGCGAAAATATTTGTGTTGAAAACATGTTCGTTAATAGAGTGCTTCGAGGTCAGTGCGAACCCAGCGGCGGCCATATTGGAAGTCAAAGGTTGCTGTGTCAGTGCATTATTGTTCAGCGAAGCAAAAAGGGGTGACAATGCCAAATACGTGTGTCATTGTTGGCTGTAGTAGCCGGGGGGAAAAGGGTGGCAAAAGCTTCCACAGACTCCCTAAAGTCGTGACTAACCAGGGAATTGCAGCACAGGAGAAAAGCGAGCGGAGGAGACGACAGTGGCTGGCTGCCATTAACCGATCAAATTTAGGACAACTAGACTGTATCCGGATTTGTTCTGATCACTTTGTGACAGGTAGGTTAAATTGTCTTGAATTTCATAGTTACTAAAATAAATGTGATACAAACTCTTTTTTTCTATGTACTTTCAGCAATGATTAATGGATATATTTGTCACATTAGGTAGCTTATGTCTACTGCAGTGCATTGTCGCATCAAATGGCATTTAAGATCTAGGCCTAGTAATGTTTATGTACACATGCTGTTAGTACAAGTTACATACTAGGACTACATTTTATTCACTGACTAAAATAATTGATAATTATAATAGTTTTTCAAACATTATTTAGATTTTGGCTTCCATACTCTTGTAGTTCTGGAAATCCTTTAGTTCACAAAATGGACTTGGGTGAAACACTAGATAGTTCACAAGATCGATGTATGTCACATGCGGCAACAAGCTGGGGTCAGCTTTCCATTCCTTCTCACTAAGGGCCTCTGCCTGCTCTTGCAACAAGGCTTTCGCAGATAGCTTTTCGCAGACAGTTGTAATTTATCGTTGAGCGGGGAGTGATAGGCGTGCGCGATGTTATTCACCGCCACAACGCAAGGGGGCGCGAAGTCGCGCAATCGCTAGGAGTAGTTGGTGGGTGTGGTTAGTGGAGTGTTTATCCTCCGGTTACTTATAATGGCTAGAACTGGAGTCGTATAGATGTACGTACTTCCTCAATCAACCGCTCTTCGTGCTGCTCCATCTTCGCTCGTGTTTTTAAAAATGGCGGTCGTGAAAACAAAAACTGGGAAAGTAGGGAAGCGGAAGTGCGTGTACAGCGGATGTAGAGTGGACCAATCAGAGCCCTCTTGTCTGCGACGCTGTCTGTGAGGCTTCTGTGGTGGTCACAATTTTTGGGAGGTGCACGCAGAGCGTCTGCGAAGGTGGGGGGGGGCTACGCAGACGCTGTCTACGACACCATCTGCAAGGACTGGGTTGTCAGCATAAATTGGCCTTAAGCCCTCTAACGCGGAAACGAATCGGTGAATGTGTACTCTATGACGTGTACTCTATGGCTACGTTCACACTGCAGGCTGAAGTGACTCAAATCCGATCTTTTCGCCCATATGTGACCTGTATCCGATCTTTTATTGACAATATGAACGACACAGATCCGATTTTTTCAAATCCGACCCAGGCCATTTGGATATGTGGTCCTAATTCCGATTCCTATCCGCTCTTTTCGTATGCGACTTCAGTCTGAACCGCCAGGTCGCATTCATCCGACTTACACGTCATCAACAAGCCACAAACGTCACTATTCTGTGCTGAAGTAGGCGGCGGGTCTCTCAAAAAAAGTTACAACAACATGGCGCATAATCACGGGCGCAGATAGAGGGTGGGACGGGTGGGATTCGTCCCACCCAGATTTAAATTCACTTCGTTCGGTCCCCCCACTTTGCATAAGGCAAACCTCACGGAAAAATCAAAAGACTAATTACCATTCGGTTTATTGAGGTGCACGGCAGTGTATACATAGTTGCAACAACTCACGTAAAACAAAATAAAGACTGATATTCGGTTGGTTGAGCTGCGCAGACTGCACAGGTTGCGAGCTCGAGCTTGGTTTCTATGGTAACCCACAACAAGTTTGACCGGCATATCGGGGTTGGTTTGCTGGCAGCTTTGTCCCCCCCAGTTCAAAAAACGTATCTGCGCCCCTGCGCATGACATCAATGCGAGGGACGCTTCGGGCTGTGAAGGTTCTGAATCTTCTCAATGGAAGGACGCAGAGGTTAGGGAGCCGATTTCCATTTGGGGGGAAACAGCTATTCAAGCTAGATTGGATGGGTCATACCGCAACCGGGCGGTTTTACTTCCGTAAACACTGGCCATGCTCACTGCGTGTGACGTCGTCGTATCCTGCAATGCGCATGCGGAACACTCAGGGATGTGATTTGGGGCTGGTGAAATTATCTGAAAATTTTAGCCGGGGGGCTGGGGGCCACAGGCCCCCAGCTGGTCCAGGGCAGCGGCCTGGTGGGGGGACAAGGGAGGAAGCCCCCCGAAGCTCCTGGGTTCTGGGGTTTTCTGACTTAAAAACTGTACTAAAATGGCAAGCAAACACACAAGAAAAAAACTTGTCATGATTAACAAATTCAAGCCAATTTAATGGTCAACATGCAACTCTGACACACTCTCTCACACACACACACGCACGCTCGCTCGCTCACACACACACACACTCTCACTCACACCCCCCAAAGAACCAGTGCGAGCAGGGCCCGCTAGCCCCGCGCCTTGTGACGTAATTCGCCCCGAGGCGAGCCGCGGTTTTTCTCCAACCATTCCCAGCGGAACTTTTTTTTTTTTCACTATTCTGTTGATTTCTTTAACTCGATTTGCATCTTTACGCCTCGATCACGGAGGCTGCCATCTTTCAACTCTTTGTTTGAAGCGAGCTTACGTACAGCTATCTAACAAGCGCGTTCATTGGTTGTTACAGAGCGATGAGCCAATCACGTACCTCGTTTCATCTCATTGACGTAATTACGCAATTATGTCATTGAGATGAAACGAGGTACGTGATTGGCTCATCGCTCTGTAACAACCAATGAACGCGCTTGTTAGATAGCTGTACGTAAGCTCGCTTCAAACAAAGAGTTGAAAGATGGCAGCCTCTGTGATCGAGGCGTAAAGATGCAAATCCGAGGCTGCCATCTTTCAAACAAAGTCGGAACGAATAGGATACGAATGTGGATGAGGGAAAAATCGGAAAAAAAAATTTCTTCAAGTTTTGAGGTGAAAAAAAGCGGAATTCCGCGAATTCGCGGAAAAAAATCACATCCCTGAACACTTTTAGGTCGCTTTTCGTTCATACTGAGGATCACATACAAGTCGCATATATTTGTTAATGTGAACGACCTCACAAAAAAAATCGGAATTGAGCATTAAGCCTTGCAGTGTGAACGTAGCGTATGAGCGCTCTGGAGCGAGTGACTTCCAAGATGGCCGCGCAGACCGCAGTGTTACTATTTTTAGCATCATCTCGGAGCACTCTATAATGTTCTTATGCTAAACAAATGTAACAATTATTGAATAAAAGTAAGAGAAAACATTCTAAAAGTTGTTTCTTTACATATTTTGGAGCATTGTCTGTGGGTTTGCAAAGGGGGTCCCCGGCCAGAAGCTAATGCTGTTTGGGGGGCCTTGGCATGGAAAAGTTTGGGAACCCCTGGTGTAGAATATGCACTTTAAGGCAGGGTCCCCCAGGCTGACAGCAGGGGTATGAATCCTCCCACCTTGTGGTCGCTGCTGGTACTGCAGTGTTGACTTCCTCAGCCTGAGGCTCTGTGAAGTCGAGGGCGCGCTTGGTTTCTTTCCTCTGCAGGAACTTTAGAGACAGGCGCTTTTTCCTCAGTGGACTCCCCACACCCACTGCAGCTCCATCACTCTGCTGCTGCTGCACACCTGGCATTTTACTGCGCCTACAATCAACACTAACACAGACACACACTTATCCTGAAAACAACTCCATATATTAAAAAAAAAAAAATCATATGAACCTAATACTACAGTCCACCAGAACACTAATAACACTCTGAACTGGATTATTAACAAACAGTCGTAAAAAAAAGCACTTACGTGTTATACTAAATACAAAAAGTTACAGGAATTATGAAGGTAAACTATTCACACGTATCAACACTATTTTGAGGCTCCGTCTCAAATATCCCCTTAGTGCACTATATAAGGTGCACGAGCCGTTGCTTTTCTTCCCTAAGTATCGCACTAATCTAGGACAGAGCACGCGATTTGTATTTCAGCCACAACGCGGCTAGCATTAACCGAAAACCCCGACTGAATTCAAGCTGCTCTTTCACTCCAGCTACCTCAGAGACAGGAAAAGTGTTAAACACAAACCTCTTACACACCACTTGGGTTACATCTTCATGCGTAAAATCCACTCCTACTAACGCCTATCTAATTTCCAGGACAGTTTCACAGACACCTTAAGAACAACTTCGATGGCGCGATATCATCTCCCACACTCGTTTTCCGACAAGACACGCCTCCTGCCTTGTGATTGGCCTATGATTATCTTTGCAAGTCAGCCATCTGGTGGAGTTGTGGATTATTATCCAATCATAGTGCAGGGGTGGGATTTATCAGAATACGGGTAGGGAATGAAAACGCTCGGGTGAACTGAGCGAGCTGGAGAACTTGGCGCTTTTTTCCAAGGCAGCACAGCGAAGTGCCGTCTTTCGGCTGGAACAAGAAGACAGCTCTGGTTGAATGAGTTATTCAGTTAAAAATCGAACATAAGCTCAAAAATCCACACGTATACTAAATGTCTGTTCTGTCTCATTTCTTTAAAAATACATTACAAATCAAAACAGGTCAACTGTGTGCGATATTGCAGGCGAAATTTGAGACTACCCGTTCTGTCACGTGATCAGTGGGTCCTTTTTTTAGTGTGTGTCTCGAGCCTCCTGGTCCTGTAAGAGAATAGCCGAAAGAAAACAAAAACAAGCCTAATTAATTAATTAAAGAATATGATGGGGTCATTTTTATTATTAGTTAATTAGTAGTAAAAATAGTGTGTGTGTGTATATATATATATATATATATATATATATATATATATATATATATGTTTTATTTTATTTTTTTCCTTTTTTTCTATGATTATGGTTATTTAGTTTGGTTTGGTTTTGATTTTACTGTTACATGTTCAAAATAAAGATTTCAGTTTCAAAAAGTAATACTTCTGCCCGCCTTGAGGTTCTTGTCATTGCATTGAATAAAGAAAGAAAGCACAACTTTATTCATCACACACTTGTGAAATTCCTCTCTGCATTTAACCCATCTGAAGCAGTGAACACACACACATACCCAGAGCAGTGGGCAGCCATGATAGCAGCGCCTGGGGAGCAGTTAGGAGTTAGGTGCCTTGCTCAAGGGCACCTCAGCCCAAGGCTGTCCCATGTTAACCTAACTGCATGTCTTGTCTTTGGACTGTGGGGGAAACCGGAGCACCCAGAGGAAACCCACGTAAACACGGGGAGAACATGCAAACTCCGCGCAGAAAGGCCCCTGCCGGCTGTGAACCCAGAACCTTCTTGCTGTGAGGCGACCGTGCCGCCCTAATAATACAATAACGAATAAAACAATAAATATTACAACACTTTTATAACAGTTTGTCCTGATTATAATCTTGGATATTCACTGATTTTATTCACATGACATACAATATATTGCCAAAGGTTAGTCAAGTTTATTTCTATAGCGCTTTTAACAATAGACATTGTCGCAAAGCAGCTTTACAGAATTTGAATGACTTTAAACATGAGCTAATTTTATCCCTAATCTATCCCCAATGAGCAAGCCAGTGACGACGGTGGCAAGGAAAAACTCCCTCAGACTACATGAGGAAGAAACCTCGAGAGGAACCAGACTCAAAAGGGAACCCATCCTCATCTGGGTGATAACAGACAACATGATTATAACATTTTTAACAATTTTGACATGAAGTGTGTTTCGTTGATGTTATAACTTTTCACTGATGGAAACTTGAGTGCAAAACTGTTCATGACAACTGCAGTCCTAAAATTAGCAAATCAACTGTAGTCCTCAGCCATAAAAGCATTACTGTACCGTAAATGTCCAGAGTGTCTTCCAAGCGCGACTTTCAACTGTCCATATGGGGCCGTCCTCCACAGGAGCGATGTGATGAGACTCCAGCCAGACATAGGGCATCAGGACGGATCAGGCAGGTCCGAGGAGCAGAAGAGGTCAGCATCTTGATCTCAGGATTGACATGTACAGTGGTGCTTTTCTGCATAAATATGACCTAAAGCATCATCAGATTTTCACACAAGTCCTAAAAGTAGAGAAAGAGAACCCAATTAAACAAATGAGACAAAAATATTATACTTGGTCATTTATTTATTGAGGAAAATGATCCAATATTAAATATCTGTGAGTGGCAAAAGTATGTGAACCTTTGCTTTCAGTATCTGGTGTAACCCCCTTGTGCAGCAATAACTGCAACTAAACGTTTCCGGTAACTGTTGATCAGTCCTGCACACCGGCTTGGAGGAATTTTAGCCCATTCCTCCATACAGAACAGCTTCAAGTCTGGGATGTTGGTGGGTTTCTTCACATGAACTGCTCGCTTCAGGTCCTTCCACAGCATTTTGATTGGATTAAGGTCAGGACTTTAACTTGGCCATTCCAAAACATTAACTTTATTCTTCTTTAACCATTCTTTGGTAGAACAACTTGTGTGCTTAGGGTCACTGGTATAATTCAGAATTCATTGTTCCATCAATGATGGCAAGCCGTCCTGGCCCAGATGCAGCAAAACAGGCCCAAACCATGATACTACCACCACCATGTTTCACAGATGGGATAAGGTTCTTATGCTGGAATGCAGCGTTTTCCTTTCTCAAAGCATAAGGCTTCTCATTTAAACCAAAAAAGTTCGATTTTGGTCTCATCCGTCCAAAAAACATTTTTCCAATAGCCTTCTGGCTTGTCCACATGATCTTTAGCAAACTGCAGACGAGCAGCAATGTTATTTTTGGAGAGCAGTGGCTTTATCCTTGCAACCCTGCCATGCACACCATTGTTGTTCAGTGTTCTCCTGATGGTGGATTCATGAACATTAGCCAATGTGAGAGAGGCCTTCAGTTGCTTAGAAGTTACCCTGGGGTCCTTTGTGACCTCGCTGACTATTACACGCCTTGCTCTTGGAGTGATCTTTGTTGGTTGACCACTCTTGGGGAGGGTAACAATGGTCTTGAATTTCTTCCATTTGTACACAATCTGTCTGTCTGTGGATTGGTGGAGTCCAGACTCTTTAGAGATGGTTTTGTAACCTTTTCCAGCCTGATGAGCATCAACAACGCTTTTCCTGAGGTCCTCAGAAATCTCCTTTGTTTGTGCCATGATACACTTCCACAAAGATGTGTTGTGAAGATCAGACTTTGATAGAGCCCTGTTCTTTAAATAAAACAGGGTGCCCACTCACACCTGAATGTCATCCCATTGATTGAAAACACCTGACTCGAATTTCACCTTCAAATTAACTGCTAATCCTAGAGGTTCACATACTTTTGCCACTCACAGATATGTAATATTGGATCATTTTCCTCAATAAATAAATGACCAAGTATAATATTTTTGTCTAATTTGTTTAACTGGGTTCTCTTTATCTACTTTTAGGACTTGTGTGAAAATCTGATGATGTTTTAGGTCATATTTATGCAGAAATATAGAAAATTCTAAAGGATTCACAAACTTTCAAGCACCACTGTAACTCAGAGGGACAGATTTGGGGTGGGGGGAGAAAGAGAAAACACAGGTTGTTAGGTTTGCCCAATGTCACCTGAATAAGTAGAAACAGTATACATATTGCACTGAGTACAAGCAGGGACTCCGGCAAAACTAACTATGACAGCATAACTAAAAGGGGAGAGCCAGAAGGTAACACAGGCACGAGGGAGCCCCGGGACATAAAGCAGCAGCCACTATACCGTCAACAAACTCGAGTGAGCAAGCGAGTGGGGGACTGACAGCATCCATACATCCCAGTTTACCAAAACACTCTGTCTGAGGACCCTCCAGATCTACTCCTTTACCTCATAAACACCATTAACACAAGGCTTGACTAAACAGATATGTTTTCAGCCTAGACTTAAATGCTGAGACTGTGTCTGATTCCCGAACACTACTTGGAAGGCTGTTCCATAACTGTGGGGCTTTATAAGAAAAGGCTCTGCTCCCTGATGTAGCCTTCACTACACCTGATCATCACACCCATATGTGGTTCTTCCTCAAACTGCTGCAACAAAGTTGGAAGCATGCAATTGTATCGAACGTATTTGTAGGCTTTAGCATTATAATTTCCCTTCAGTGGAACTAAGATGCCCAAATCTTTTCCAGCATGACAATGCCCTTGTGCACAAAGCGAGCTCCATAAACACATGGTTTGTCAGTGTTGAAGTGCAAGAACTCCAGTGTCCTACACAGAGTCCTGACCTCAACCCCACTGAACACCTTTAGGATGAACCCAACATCAGGGCCTGACCTCACTAATGCTCCTGTGGCTGAATGAACACAAATCACCACAGCCACACTCCAAAATCTAGTTGAAAGCCTTCCCAGAAGAGTAGAGGTTATTATAACTGCAAGTCTAGAATGACATATTAAACAAGCACACATGGATGTGACGATAAATTGCCCACAAACTTTTGCCAATATTGTGTTTTATTATACCAAGGTGGAACATACAACTGTTGTCACAATTACAAGTGGTTAAAAACATAAAAATGGATTAAAGGAACAGTCCACCATACTTCCATAATGAAATATGTTCTTCTCTGAATTGAGACGAGCTGATCTGTACCTCTCCGAGCTTTGCGCGACCTCCCAGTCAGTCAGACGCGCTGTCACTCCTGTTAGCAATGTAGCTAGGCTCAGCATGGCCAATGGTATTTTTTGGGGCTGTAGTTAGATGCGACCAAACTCTTCCGTGTTTTCCCTGTTTACATAGGTTTATATGACCAGTGACATGAAACAAAGTTCAGTTACACAAATTGAAACGTGGTGATTTTCTATGCTATGGAAAGTCCGCACTATAATAACAGGCGTACTAACACCTTCTGCGCGCTTCGACAGCGCATTGATACTGAAGCGCGCAGAAGGTGTTAGTACGCCTGTCATTATAGTGTGGACTTTCCATAGCATAGAAAATCACCACGTTTCAATTTGTGTAACTGAACTTTGTTTCATATCACTGGTCATATAAACCTATGTGCTGAGCCTACAGTAGCTACATTGCTAACAGGAGTGAAAGCGCATCTGACTGACTGGGAGGTCGCGCAAAGCTTGGAGAGGTACGGATCAGCTCGTCTCAATTCAGAGAAGAACATATTTCATTATGGAAGTACGGTGGACTGTTCCTTTAAAGAGACATAAATACACATTACACGAAGGCAACATCAACATTACAGTTAAGCCAATAACTCTGAATACGTTGTGAGTTGAAATAAGTAGAAATCTGCTTTCTTCTGTGTTATACGTTTAAAATTCTTAAAATATGTGAATATGAAACATCAACAGAATGCCTTTTAAATTGGGATTTGTGCCACTCTGGGTGAAATTTTCTCAACATTAAAGACAAATCAAACGTGACTTAAAATGACAGCAATTAATTAAAATGCAATGTGCAGATTTTACAGCTTACCAAAGGCTGAATTCACTTCAGTAACAGGAAAAGTATGTTGTTTAACAACTCAGACAGAACAAGATCAAGTAAAAATAATGTAATGTAAATATTATGAATTAAATATATCCATCCATTATCTGTAGCCGCTTATCCTGTTCTACAGGCAAGCTGGAGCCTGGAGCAGCGGGGTACACCCTGGACGAGTCATCAGGTCATCACAGGCCTAACACGGAGACAAACAACCATTCACATTCACACCTACGGTCAATTTAGAGCCACCAGTTAACCTAACCGCATGTCTTAGGACTGTGGGGGAAACCGGAGCACCCAGAGGAAACCCATGTAGACATGGTGAGAACATGCAAACTCCACACAGAAAGGCCTTCGCCAGGTGCTGGGCTCAAACCCAGGACTTTCTTACTGTGAGGCAACAGTGTTAACCACTACACCACCGTGCCACCCCTGAATGAAATACAGTACTGTGCAGAAGTCTTAGGCACGTAAAGAAATGCTGTCAACCAAAAATGGCTTAAAATTAATGAAATGAAATGTTTCAACATTAAAAAATACTATAAACAGCAGTAAGCCATAATAAATGAAACAAACTCAATATTTGGTGTGAGACGACCTTTTGCTTTAAAAAAAATAGTAGTGTCAGATACGAGTGCAGTTTTATAAGGAAATGAGCTGTAGGTTTTACTGAGCATCTTACAGAACCAGCCACAGTTCTTCTGGACACTTTGACTGTCACACTCACTTCTTAATTTTGCACCAAAACCCAGCAGCCTTCATTATATTTTCTTTTTTAATCTGAAAAGTGCTCTCTTATGTAATACGCTGCTCAGATACAAACTTTAAATTTTGTGCTGGAAAACAAACGTTTGGACTCTAAAATGTTTTTGTACTGACTTGATAATGCAGAAGTCAGAAAATAGAAATCTATAACAAAGTTTGTATGAAAAAAAAATAGGGTGCCTAAGACTTTTGCACAGTACATTCAGAAAATAAAGTAGCTAACAAAAGTAAAAAATAATCTCATCTCATTATCTGTAGCCGCTTTATCCTTCTACAGGGTCGCAGGCAAGCTGGAGCCTATCCCAGCTGACTACGGGCGAAAGGCGGGGTACACCCTGGACAAGTCGCCAGGTCATCACAGGGCTGACACATAGACACAGACAACCATTCACACTCACATTCACACCTACGGTCAATTTAGAGTCACCAGTTAACCTAACCTGCATGTCTTTGGACTGTGGGGGAAACCGGAGCACCCGGAGGAAACCCACATGGGCACGGGGAGAACATGCAAACTCCGCACAGAAAGGCCCTCGCCAGCCGCTGGGCTCGAACCTGGACCTTCTTGCTGTGAGGCGACAGCGCTAATCACTACACCACCGTGCTGCCTGTAAAAAATAATGTAGAATTATTAATAATAATAATAGGGCGGCATGGTGGTGTAGTGGTTAGCGCTATCGCCTCACAGCAAGAAGGTTCTGGGTTCGAGCCCCGGGGCCGGCGAGGGCCTTTCTGTATGGAGTTTGCATGTTCTCCCCGTGTCTGCATGGGTTTCCTCCGGGTGCTCCGGTTTCCCCCACAGTCCAAAGACATGCAGGTTAGGTTAACTGGTGACTCTAAATTGACCGTAGGTGTGAATGTGAGTGTGAATGGTTGTCTGTGTCTATGTGTCAGCCCTGTGATGACCTGGCAACTTGTCCAGGGTGTACCCCGCCTTTCCAGCTCCAGCTTGCCTGCGACCCTGTAGGACAGGATAAAGCGGCTACAGATAATGGATGGATGGATGATAATAATAATAATAATAATAATTAAAGCCGCAAGCGGCCTCGACGGGCCCTCGCGCCAGCGGCCAAGGGGGGCGGGGGCATGCGTCCCCGCGAAAAACCTTCCGCAGCTTCTTCGGCAAGAGACATTACTCCCACAATGGCGACAAAGCACAGAATTGGACACATGGTAACAAAAGGGTCTCGCACTGTACGGCGCTCGGGGGGCGCTATAGAGGCCTTGAGGCCCGCCTGGATCTGGGCTTCTGGTTCTCAGTAGAGGTGGCAGTCTAAGAAAAAGGAGCCAAATTTCGTGCGTTGTCGACCATGGCAAGCGCCCCAATAAGGGTCTTGTAAAGAGTTTGCTTGCCAAGTTTGACAAATCAGAAGCTGCAATATCATTTTTGCCATAACCAGCACCCCCAGGGGCGAAAGTGCACAAAATTTGGCGTAGATGTCAGGTGAGCTATGAAGAGTTTGCGTATGAAGCTTGATGACAATTGAGTAAATAGAAGATGAGATATAGATTTTTGAAGAATACATTTTTTGGTTTTTCCCATGTCAGTAGGTGGCGCTATGCTGTACATGAGCGATTATGAGTTGGAAAAATAAGTGTCTACAACAGCAACGTACTATCACAAGGTAGTGGTGTGAAGGAAAAGCATTATGGAATTATTTACCAAAAACCCGTTTTGGAGCAATTGCGTCGGCCAAAAACAGCGCCCCCCATGGACGAAAATTCCCAAAATGTGGTATACATGACATGGGAGGTAGTAAGAGGGTGGCCGTGAAGTGTGACCAAATTTGAGGAAAGATTGGAGTTTTTGCCCAAAAATAGCGCCCCCAGTGGCGAAAGTGCACAAAATTTGGCGTATATGTCAGGTGAGCTATGAAGAGTTTGCGTATGAAGTTTGAAGACAATTGAGTAAAAAGATGATGAGATATAGATTTTTGAAGAATAAATTTTTTGGTGTTTCCCATGTCAGTAGGTGGCGCTATGCTGTACATGAGCGATTATGAGTTGGAAAAATAAGTGTCCACAACAGCAACGTACTGTCACAAGGTAGTGGGGTGAAGGAAAAGCATTATGGAATAATTTACCAAAAACCCGTTTTGGAGCAAATGCGTCGGCCTAAAACAGCGCCCCCCATGGACGAAAATTCCCAAAATGTGGTATACATGACATGGGAGGTAGTAAGAGGGTGGCCGTGAAGTTTGACCAAATTTGAGGAAAGATTGGAATTTTTGCCCAAAAATAGCGCCCCCATTGGCGAAATATCACAGAAATTGGGTAACATGTCAGAAGCCCAATGAGTGATCTGCGTGTGAAGTATGAGCAGTTTTGAGCAATTAGAAGATTTGTAATGAATTTTTAAGCATGTAAAATTTTGCATTGAAAATTGATTGACGTATAACTTCTGAACGGTTTATGCTACGTGAAACGTATTTAATAACTTTTGTCAGCCATGTCTGTAGATGATGTGTATCAATTTTGGTGACATTCCTATGAACGGTCTAGGAGGAGTTGCGCCGTCTTCGTGGCCATGCATTTTGCACAAAAGTGAAATTACCTCACTTCCTGTTGGGCGTGGCTAATGAATTGGCATTACATTTTTGTCCGGCTTAGTGAGATACATATGCGTACCAAATGGGATGCCACTACCACAAACTACATGGCAACCAGGCACCTTAATGCGGGAGGCCAAAATCACAACGAGTTAGGGGGCGCTATAGAGGCCCTGAGGCCCGCCTGGATCTGGGCTTCTGGTTCTCAGAAGCGGTGGCAGTCTAAGAAAAAGGAGCCAAATTTCGTGCGTTGTCGACCATGGCAAGCGCCCCAATAAGGGTCTTGTAAAGAGTTTGCTTGGCAAGTTTGACAAATCAGAAGCTGCAATATCATTTTTGCCATAACCAGCACCCCCAGGGGCGAAAGTGCACAAAATCTGGCGTAGACGTCAGGTGAGCTATGAAGAGTTTGCGTATGAAGTTTGATGACAATTGAGTAAATAGAAGATGAGATATAGATTTTTGAAGAATAAATTTTTTGGTTTTTCCCATGTCAGAAGGTGGCGCTATGCTGTACATGAGCGATAATGAGTTGGAAAAATAAGTGTCTACAACAGCAACGTACTATCACAAGGTAGTGGTGTGAAGGAAAAGCATTATGGAATTATTTACCAAAAACCCATTTTGGAGCAATTGCGTCGGCCAAAAACAGCACCCCCCATGGACGAAAATTTCCAAAACGTGGTATACATGACATGGGAGGTAGTAAGAGGGTGGCCGTGAAGTTTGACCAATTTCGAGGAAAGATTGGGATTTTTGCCCAAAAATAGCGCCCCCAGTGGCGAAATATCACAGAAATTGGGTAACATGTCAGAAGCCCAATGAGTGATTTGCGTGTGAAGTATGAGCAGTTTTGAGCAATCAGAAGATTTGTTATGAATTTTTAAGCATGTAAAATTTTGCATCGAAAATTGATTGACGTATAACTTCTGAACGGTTTATGCTACGTGAAACGTATTTAGTAACTTTTGTCAGCCATGTCTGTAGATGATGTGTATCAATTTTGGTGACATTCCTATGAACGGTCTAGGAGGAGTTGCGCCGTCTTCGTGGCCATGCATTTCGCACAAAAGTGAAATTACCTCACTTCCTGTTGGGCGTGGCTAAAGCATTGGCATTACATTTTAGTCCGGCTCAGTGAGATACATATGCGTACCAAATGGCATGCCACTACTACAAACTACATGGCACCCAGGCACCTTAATGCGGGAGGCCAAAATCACAACGACTTAGGGGGCGCTATAGAGGCCCTGAGCCCCGGCCAAGTTTGGGCTTCTGGTTCTGAGTAGCGGTGGCAATTCTCGGAACTGGTGCCAAATTTCGTGCGTTTTCGCCCATGGCAAGCGCCCCGAAAATGGCCCAACAGCGGAGAAAAATAAAGAAGAAGAAGAAGAAGAAGAAGGAAGAATAATTAAAGCCGCAAGCGGCCTCGACGGGCCCTCGCGCCAGCGGCCAAGGGGGGCGGGGGCATGCGTCCCCGCGAAATACCTTCCACAGCTTCTTCGGCAAGAGACATTACTCCCACAATGGCGACAAAGCACAGAATTGGACACAGAGTACACGGTGCGCTGAGATGTTGTCATGGACAGAACATTTTATGCCATGTCTTCCCAACCAAATTAATGTATTTACCTCATCAGTCACCAAGCTATAGCTACATAGGATTGTCTTCTGTTAGACATCTATTAGTCTGTATGTAACGCTACAACACTTGCTCCCGACTGCCTACCCATCCCCCACAAGTCATGTGTGTTTAAGGCAACCAAAACAACATACTCCTGGTGCCTCATGATTGTAAACACCTCTCCTGCAACTGCTACAGCGCAATGAGCGCCCCCAGTGGTGAAAGTTCACCAAATTTGGTATACATGTCAAGGGACCTATGAAGAGTTGTTGTGTCAAGTTTGATCAAGTTTGACCAATCAGAAGCCGAGATAAAAATTGTTGCCTGAAAACAGCGCCCCCAGTGGCAAAAGTTCACAAAATTTGGGAGATATGTCAGGTGACCTGTTAAGAGTGTGCGTATCAAGTTTGATCAAGATTGAGTAAATAGAAGATGAGATATTGATTTTTGAAGAATAAATGTTTTGGTTTTTCCCATGTCAGTAGGTGGCGCTATGCTGTACATGAGCGATTATGAGTTGGAAAAATAAGTGTCTACAACAGCAACGTACTATCACAAGGTAGTGTTGTGAAGGAAAAGCATTATGGAATTATTTACCAAAAACCCGTTTTGGAGCAACTGCGTCGGCCAAAAACAGCGCCCCACATGGACGAAAATTCCCAAAATGTGGTATACATGACATGGGAGGTAGTAAGAGGGTGGCCGTGAAGTTTGACCAAATTTGAGGAAAGATTGGAATTTTTGCCCAAAAATAGCGCCCCCAGTGGCGAAATATCACAGAAATTGGGTAGCATGTCAGAAGCCCAATGAGTGATTTGCGTGTGAAGTATGAGCAGTTTTGAGCAATTAGAAGATTTGTTATGAATTTTTAAGCATGTAAAATTTTGCATTGAAAATTGATTGACGTATAACTTCTGAACGGCTTAACCTACGTGAAACCTATTTAGGAATTTTTGTCAGCCATGTCTGTAGATGATGGCGATCAATTTTGGTGACATTCCTATGAACGGCCTAGGAGGAGTTGCGCCGTCTTCGTGGCCATGCATTTCGCACAAAAGTGAAATTACCTCACTTCCTGTTGGGCGTGGCTAATGCATTGGCATTACATTTTTGTCCGGCTTAGTGAGATACATATGCGTACCAAATGGCATGCCACTACTACAAACTACATGGCACCCAGGCACCTTTATGCGGGAGGCCAAAATCACAACGACTTAGGGGGCGCTAAAGAGGCCCTGAGGCCCGCCTGGATCTGGGCTTCTGGTTCTCAGTAGCGGTGGCAGTCTAAGAAAAAGGAGCCAAATTTCGTGCGTTGTCGACCATGGCAAGCGCCCCAATAAGGGTCTTGTATAGAGTTTGCTTGCCAAGTTTGACAAATCAGAAGCTGCAATATCATTTTTGCCATAACCAGCACCCCCAGGGGCGAAAGTGCACAAAATTTGGCATATATGTCAGGTGAGCTATGAAGAGTTTGGGTATGAAGTTTGATGACAATTGAGTAAATAGAAGATGAGATATAGATTTTTGAAGAATAAATTTTTTGGTTTTTCCCATGTCAGTAGGTGGCGCTATGCTGTACATGAGCGATTATGAGTTGGAAAAATAAGTGTCTACAACAGCAACGTACTATCACAAGGTAGTGGTGTGAAGGGAAAGCATTATGGAATTATTTACCAAAAACCCGTTTTGGAGCAATTGCGTAGGCCAAAAACAGCGCCCCCCATGGACGAAAATTCCCAAAATGTGGTATACATGACATGGGAGGTAGTAAGAGGGTGGCCGTGAAGTTTGACCAAATTTGAGGAAAGATTGGATTTTTTGCCCAAAAATAGCGCCCCCAGTGGCGAAATATCACAGAAATTGGGTAACATGTCAGAAGCCCAATGAGTGATTTGCGTGTGAAGTATGAGCAGTTTTGAGCAATCAGAAGATTTGTTATGAATTTTTAAGCATGTAAAATTTTGCATCGAAAATTGATTGACGTATAACTTCTGAACGGTTTACCCTACGTGAAACGTATTTAGTAACTTTTGTCAGCCATGTCTGTAGATGATGTGTATCAATTTTGGTGACATTCCTATGAACGGCCTAGGAGGAGTTGCGCCGTCTTCGTGGCCATGCATTTCGCACAAAAGTGAAATTACCTCACTTCCTGTTGGGCGTGGCTAATGCATTGGCATTACATTTTTGTCCGGCTTAGTGAGATACATATGCGTACCAAATGGCATGCCACTACTACAAACTACATGGCACCCAGGCACCTTAAAGCGGGAGGCCAAAATCACAACGACTTAGGGGGCGCTATAGAGGCCCTGAGCCCCGGCCAAGTTTGGGCTTTTGGTTCTGAGTAGCGGTGGCAATTCTCGGAACTGGTGCCAAATTTCGTGCGTTTTCGCCCATGGCAAGCGCCCCGAAAATGGCCCAACAGCGGAGAAAAATAAAGAAGAAGAAGAAGACGGAAGAATAATTAAAGCCGCAAGCGGCCTCGACGGGCCCTCGCGCCAGCGGCCAAGGGGGGCGGGGGCATGCGTCCCCGCGAAATACCTTCCACAGCTTCTTTGGCAAGAGACATTACTCCCACAATGGTGACAAAGCACAGAATTGGACACAGAGTACACGGTGCGCTGAGATGTTGTCATGGACAGAACATTTTATGCCATGGCTTCCCAACCAAATTAATGTATTTACCTCATCAGTCACCAAGCTATAGCTACATAGGATTGTCTTCTGTTAGACATCTATTAGTCTGTATGTAACGCTACAACACTTGCTCCCGACTGCCTACCCATTCCCCACAAGTCATGTGTGTGTAAGGCAACCAAAACAACATACTCCTGGTGCCTCATGATTGTAAACACCTCTCCTGCAACTGCTACAGTGCAATGAGCGCCCCCAGTGGTCCACAAGTCATGTGTGTTTAAGGCAACCAAAACAACATACTCCTGGTGCCTCATGATTGTAAACACCTCTCCTGCAACTGCTACAGCGCAATGAGCGCCCCCAGTGGTCCACAAGTCATGTGTGTTTAAGGCAACCAAAACAACATACTCCTGGTGCCTCATGATTGTAAACACCTCTCCTGCAACTGCTACAGTGCAATGAGCGCCCCCAGTGGTGAAAGTTCACCAAATTTGGTATACATGTCAAGGGACCTATGAAGAGTTGTATTGTAAAGTTTGATCAAGTTTGACCAATCAGAAGCCGAGATATAAATTGTTGCCTGAAAACAGCGCCCCCAGTGGCAAAAGTTCACAAAATTTGGCACATATGTCAGGTGACCTGTTAAGAGTGGGCGTATCAAGTTTGATCAAGATTGAGAAAATAGAAGATGAGATATTGATTTTTGAAGAATAAATTTTTTGGTTTCTCCCATGTCAGTAGGTGGCGCTATGCTGCACATGAGCGATTATGAGTTGGAAAAATAAGTGTCTACAACAGCAACGTACTATCACAAGGTAGTGGTGTGAAGGAGAAGCATTATGGAATTATTTACCAGAAACCTGTTTTGGAGCAAATGCGTTGGGCAAAAACAGCGCCCCCCATGGACGAAAATTCCCAAAATGAGGTGTACATGACATGGGAGGTAGTAAGAGGGTGGCCGTGAAGTTTGACCAAATTTGAGGAAAGATTGGATTTTTTGCCCAAAAATAGCGCCCCCAGTGGCGAAATATCACAGAAATTGGGTAACATGTCAGATGCCCAATGAGTGATTTGCGTGTGAAGTATGAGCAGTTTTGAGCAATTTGACGATATGTTATGAATTTTTAAGCATGTAAAATTTTGCATTGAAAATTGATTGACGTATAACTTCTGAACGGTTTATTCTACGTGAAACGTATTTAGGAACTTTTGTCAGCCATGTCTGTAGATGATGTGTATCAATTTTGGTGACATTCCTATGAACGGTCTAGGAGGAGTTGCGCCGTTTTTGTGGCCATGCATTTCGCACAAAAGTGAAATTACCTTACGTCCTGTTGGGCGTGGCTAATGCATTGGCATTACATTTTTGTCCGGCTTAGTGAGATACATATGCGTACCAAATGGCATGCCAGTACTACAAACTACATGGCAACCAGGCACCGTAATGCGGGAGGCCAAAATCACAATGAGTTAGGGGGCGCTATAGAGGCCCTGAGGCCCGCCTGGATCTGGGCTTCTGGTTCTCAGTAGCGGTGGGAGTCTAAGAAAAAGGAGCCAAATTTCGTGCGATGTCGACCATGGCAAGCGCCCCAAAAAGGGTATTGTAAAGAGTTTGCTTGCCAAGTTTGACAAATCAGAAGCTGCAATATCATTTCTGCCATAACCCGCACCCCCAGGGGCGAAAGTGCACAAAATTTGGCGTACATGTCATGTGAGCTATGAAGAGTTTGCGTATGAAGTTTGATGACAATTGAGTAAACAGAAGATGAGATATAGATTTTTGAAGAATAAATTTTTTGGTTTTTCCCATGTCAGTAGGTCGCGCTATGCTGTACATGAGTGATTATGAGATGGAAAAATAAGTGTCCACAACAGCAACGCACTATCACAAGGTAGTGGTGTAAAGGAAAAGCATTATGGAATAATTTACCAAAAACCCGTTTTGGAGAAATTGCGTCGGCCAAAAACAGCGCCCCCCATGGACGAAAATTCCCAAAATGTGGTATACATGACATGGGAGGTAGTAAGAGGGTGGCCGTGAAGTTTGACCAAATTTGAGGAAAGATTGGATTTTTTGCCCAAAAATAGCGCCCCCAGTGGCGAAATATCACAGAAATTGGGTAACATGTCAGAAGCCCAATGAGTGATTAGCGTGTGAAGTATGAGCAGTGTTGAGCAATTAGAAGATTTGTTATGAATTTTTTAGCATGTAAAATTTTGAAGTGAAAATTGATTGACGTATAACTTCTGAACGGTATATCCTACGTGAAACGTATTTAGTAACTTTTGTCAGCCATGTCTGTAGATGACGTGTATCAATTTTGGTGACATTCCTATGAACGGTCTAGGAGGAGTTGCGCCGTCTTCGTGGCCATGCATTTCACACAAAAGTGAAATTACCTCACTTCCTGTTGGGCGTGGCTAATGCATTGGCATTACATTTTTGTCCGGCTTAGTGAGATACATATGCATACCAAATGGCATGCCACTACTACAAACTATATGGCAACCAGGCACCTTAATGCGGGAGGCCAAAATCACAACGACTTAGGGGGCGCTATAGAGGCCCTGAGCCCCGGCCAAGTGTGGGCTTTTGGTTCTGAGTAGCGGTGGCAATTCTCGGAAGTGGCGCCAAATTTCGCGCGTTTTCGCCCATGGCAAGCGCCCCGAAAATGGCCCAACAGCGGAGAAAAATAAAGAAGAAGAATAATAATAGTGAACTCTTACAAGAACAATAGGGCCTTCGCCCTATAGGGCTCGGGCCCTAATAATAGTGAACTCTTACAAGAACAATAGGGCCTTCGCCCATAGGGCTCGGGCCCTAATAATAGTGAACTCTTACAAGAACAATAGGGCCTTCGCCCATAGGGCTCGGGCCCTAATAATAATAATAATAATCCTGTTCAGCAGTTTGCTCTCTTTGGCCAGCAGAGGGCCTCAACAACCACAAAGGAAATATAAACAACCTCACTGAGGAATTATATTATATAAAATAGCCTTACTTTGAAGAAAATTTCCTGTTATTTCATCATATTTACTTTGCAATTCAGCAAGATGTTTCAGGAAACTCGACCTAATGTGCCTTTATTAACTTGTATGTTATGCTATTTTATATGTAAATTATTTAACCACCTGAATATTTGCACACTTAACGAGTTTTAAATGCTTACTGGGGCTTTTGAAATCAATTTAAACCACCTCCATGTGTGTTCTATTCAATCCCCAAATCACTGTATTGGTTAATATGAGTGAAATAACACTGGGGCGTGGGAAGGGTTGTGCGCATGCGCGTTACCAGACAACACAAAAGCACACGAGGTAGTGTGCACACAGATGTGTGTGTGTGTGTGTGTGAGAGAGAGAGAGAGACCCCTTCTTTCTTTCCCCTTTTGGCAAACCAAGAAAAAAAATGTAGAGAAATACAACCCTGCTGCATGAATGAGTGGCATGTCCTGGAATGTTTCATCCCTCTACAAGGGGCATGCTGGGTTTTCAATCATTGCTAACACTTCTTTTTTTTTTCTTCTCAATAGCAGCAGGGTATCTTCATGTTTCAAGATGATCACTGATCAAGTCATGGCACTTTTGTTTTCTGATTTCACTGAAATGCATTAAAAAAGAGGCATTCATATTTATTCCTTGCTGTTTTTCTTCTCTTCAGTGTGTGTGTGTGTGTGTGTGTGTGTGTGTGTGTGTGTGTGAATCAATTTTTAAGAGCGCTGGTATTGGGGTGGTGGTTGGCTAGTGTGTGTGTGTGTGTGTGTGAGAGAGAGAGCACTTGTATGTATATGTATGTGTAGTGAACCCTCACGCTGCTATTGGGTGAATACTAGGGGAGGAGGTGTGTTCAGTTTCACAGTATAGCACTTGTGTTATGGGAGCTCACTGCCATCCCCCTTCATAGTCCTCAACAGCGAGTGGACTGCAGCTCCGGATGCTGTGTATGCATGAGGGGAAGAGAGAGGAGGGACTGCTGTTGCCTCTCTGAGCCCGGGTCTGCAGGTCCGCCTTGCCTCTGCAGTGGAGACAGGAAGAATCCCTCAGAGACAGAAGAGGGAAAGGTAAGATAAGGCATTGCTTTTCTCCATCAGCTCCATCATTTGGCTGCTCTGCTATCTTGTACGCTTTGATGAACGCCTTTTCAATTCCTCTTGACTGTCTCATTTTTTTTATCTTGTGGAAGCATGACTATGTATAAGGTTAGAATGTGAGATGAAGCAATCAGACAGGCATCACTGAAGGCTATCTCTCATATCTCTCTGCACATTTCATTCTCACATTTTACGTCCACATCCCATCGTTTTGAGGTATGTCTTAACATGTTTTAGTCAAACCCCCTCCTCCCTTCTCTCCACTGGGCTGCAGTAATATCATCCAGCTGGCTGATCCTGAGCCAAGGGTCACCTGAGCCCAGAGCGGTGCGTTTGATCAGGTTTTAGTGCAGCACTGCTCTCATTATGCTGGATTGCTTCATCTAGTGATGACACTCTTTACTGCTGCCCAGAAAATGATTGAGAGCTTGTCCTGTTGGATTCAGAGCTTTATGGCGAGGAAATGAGGGAGCTGAGATTGCACTGCTCTCCTGAGGCAGGAGGAAACTGTAAAGGAGGTCCTGGGGGAGTCTTACAGCTGCTTGATTCACAGCAACGTATCAAGAGCAAGCACATTGGCTTTTTGGTTTCAATCTGAGAATTTAAGGAGCTTGTATCAAATCAACTGATGCAAAGATGCTTTCATAAATATCTAATAAATGTATAATACTCAGTGCACTGTATATATACAGTGGGGCAAAAAAAGTATTTAGTCAGTCACCAATTGTGCAAGTTCTCCCACTTAAAAAGATGAGAGAGGCCTGTAATTTTCATCATAGGTATACCTCAACTATGAGAGACAAAATGAGAAAAAAAAAATCCAGAAAATCACATTGTCTGTCTGATTTTTAAAGAATTTATTTGCAAATTATGGTGGAAAATAAGTATTTGGTCAATAACAAAAGTTCATCTCAATACTTTGTTATATACCCTTTGTTGGCAATGACAGAGGTCAAACGTTTTCTGTAAGTCTTCACAAGGTTTTCACACACTGTTGCTGGTATTTTGGCCCATTCCTCCATGCAGATCTCCTCTAGAGCAGTGATGTTTTGGGGCTGTCGCTGGGCAACACGGACTTTCAACTCCCTCCAAAGATTTTCTATGGGGTTGAGATCTGGAGACTGACTAGGCCACTCCAGGACCTTGAAATGCTTCTTACGAAGCCACTCCTTCGTTGCCTGGGCGGTGTGTTTGGGATCATTGTCATGCTGAAAGACCCAGCCACGTTTCATCTTCAATGCCCTTGCTGATGGAAGGAGGTTTTCACTCAAAATCTCATGATTCATGGCCCCATTCATTCTTTCCTTTACATGGATCAGTCGTCCTGGTCCCTTTGCAGAAAAACAGCCCCAAAGCATGATGTTTCCACCCCCATGCTTCACAGTAGATATGGTGTTCTTTGGATGCAACTCAGCATTCATTCTCCTCCAAACACGACAAGTTGAGTTTTTACCAAAAAGTTCTATTTTGGTTTCATCTGACCATATGACATTCTCCCAATCCTCTTCTGGATCATCCAAATGCTCTCTAGCAAACTTCAGATGGGCCTGGACATGTACTGGCTTAAGCACGGGACACGTCTGGCACTGCAGGATTTGAGTCCCTGGCGGCGTAGTGTGTTACTGATGGTAGCCTTTGTTACTTTGGTCCCAGCTCTCTGCAGGTCATTCACTAGGTCCCCCCGTGTGGTTCTGGGATTTTTGCTCACCATTCTTGTGATCATTTTGACCCCACGGGGTGAGATCTTGCGTGGAGCCCCAGATCGAGGGAGATTATCAGTGGTCTTGTATGTCTTCCATTTTCTAATAATTGCTCCCACAGTTAATTTCTTCACACCAAGCTGCTTACCTATTGCAGATTCAGTCTTCCCAGCCTGGTGCAGGTCTACAATTTTGTTTCTGGTGTCCTTTGACAGCTCTTTGGTCTTGGCCATAGTGGAGTTTGGAGTGTGACTGTTTGAGGTTGTGGGCAGGTGTCTTTTATACTGATAACGAGTTCAAACAGGTGCCATTAATACAGGTAACGAGTGGAGGACAGAGGAGCCTCTTAAAGAAGTTGTTACAGGTCTGTGAGAGCCAGAAATCTTGCTTGTTTGTAGGTGACCAAATACTTATTTTACAGAGGAATTTACCAATTAATTCATTAAAAATCCTACAATGTGATTTCCTGGATTCTTTCCCCCCATTCTGTCTCTCATAGTTGAAGTGTACCTATGATGAAAATTACAGGCCTCTCTCATCTTTTTAAGTGGGAGAACTTGCACAATTGGTGGCTGACTAAATACTTTTTTGCCCCACTGTATATACAATGAAGATCTGACACTTTGGAAATCTGAAAGGAATATTCCAGCAGTTTTCAATCTAATTTCTGGCTAAGGAATTTGTGGCGTAGGTGGAGTTATGATGAAAGTAATTCATCATGTTTCCCTGTACTGAAAAAAACAAAACAAAACCAGAAACTCCAGTTGACATGATATACACTTCCAACAGAAGTCAAAGGTCAAGATATTTCTTGTATGTTTTCTCGAATGGAGCAGTCGATACTGTTTCAATCTGCATAATTCATTTTTTCAATTCTGATTGGTCACAAGGTTTTGATTAATTGTAGTACTGAAAGCAGTATCAGCTTAAATTCAAATCACAGGCGTCTATTAATGCACACATTCTAATGCGTTATCATTTATATAGTAACAACTCATTTAGAGGTATTTGTAGGGCAGATGCTCCAAATAATCAATGCCTAATAATAAGTGGATGTAAAATCTTTAATGGTTGATGTATTGAATTTTTCAGCAAGGAGGAATTTACAGTAGTCAGCATTTAGAAAGGGTCTTCAGTGTCAATACTTCACTAAGTTAAGTTTTCCAACACAGAAAACAAGACTGATAACTTTGCAGTTTGTGGTTTCTCGGTCACATGACACACTGAGATTTTTATTATGTTTTCGTGTTGTCCGTGCATCTGTGTTTCCATCGATCCAAGCATTCGTCTCTTAACTCGACATCTTGAGAACAACTGGCTTATCTTTTATAGAATTTATATGGTATAATTATCAGCAGATAAACTGGTTAAATTTCAGATTTGATCGAAACAGAGATAGCTATAGACCACTGTTTATAGCTGTTGTTATGTGAATGATAACAAATTGCAAATAGCTGAGTTATAAGTGGAATAAAGTACCTCAAGACATGCTGTTATCGGAAAATAACTTTGAGGTGGTAATGACTTTTCTTGAACCATTCCATCATTGATTTTTTTCCTGTAACAGTACACCAAGTCCTGTTTTATCCCTTGCATAATGTAGACACATAAACATAGAAAATAATCCATGCTTGAAAATGAGAAAACCCAAGTGTAAGTGTAAGGAACAAGAATTAGTTTTACTGTGTGTTGGAAATTTAGATAAAAGGTATTTTGGAGAAACAATATTTCAATCCCGTGGATGTCCTGTACATATGGCAGAATTGACAAAGAAAGAAAGAAAGCACAACTTTATTCATCACACACTTGTGAAATTCCTCTCTGCATTTAACCCATCTGAAGCAGTGAACACACACATGCGCACACACGAGCAATGAGCACACACACATACCTAGAGCAGTGGGCAGCCATGCTAACAGCGCCTGGGGAGCAGTTGGGAGTTAGGTGCCTCGCTCAAGGGCACCTCAGCCCAAGGCCGTCCCATATTAACCTAACCGCATGACTTTGGACTGTGGGGGAAACCGGAGCACCCAGAGGAAACCCACACAGACATGGGGAGAACATGCAAACTCCACACAGAAAGCCTCGAACCCAGAACCTTCTTGCTGTGAGGCGACCGTGCTAACCACTTACACCACTGTGCTGCCCAATAGACTTGACTTCTAGTACATCTGTTTCATCAAGGTTTTTTTTTTAATTCACATTCAACAACTACCCTTATATATTGACTATATGTGAGTTTTTATTTCATTTGAATGAATTAATTTCCCTTTTTCCTTCTGTTTTCAGTACAGGGAAATACGCTGAAATGTTTCTTGTGCTAGAAATTAGGTTGAAGTTCATTTCGAACGCAGCTCTTTTTTGTGACGAAGTGTGTTGTATGCTTGAGTTGTAGGTGTGCATAGTGGTAAGGCATGTGTTCCAAGGGGTCACCAAGAGGTTCTGATGTTGTCCAAAGCATGATGACGAACTTCTCTGTGCAGTCAAGTTAGAACTTTCTAAAACTGTTGTCCTGTACATATTAGGATGTGCTCCTCATTAATACCTTTAGCTGTATGTAAGTGTGCACTTATGTTACTTAATAGCAGTAGTAGGAATTACTGGCACTTTGCATTCCATTACAGCTCCAATTCCAAAAAAGTTGGTAAGCTGTATGAAATGTAAATAAAAACAAAATGTGATGATTTTGCAAATTTTAGTAACCCTATATTTCATTGAAAATGGTACAAAGAGAACATATCAGATGTTTAAATTTTATTGGGATTTTTTAAAATATATATGCTCATTTTGAATTTGATGTAAGCAACACGTTTTAAAAAAGTTGGGATGGGGCATGTTTACCACTGTGTTGCATCGCTTCTACTTTTAACAACACTATGTAAATGTTTGGGAACTGAGAAGACCAGTTGCTGTAGCTGTGAAAGAGAAACGTTGTCCCATTCTTGCCTGATATACAGTTTCAGTTGCTCAACAGTTCGGGGACTCCTTTGTCATATTTTATGCTTCATAATGCACCAAATGTTTTAAATGGGAGACAGGTCTGGACTGCAGGCAGGCCAGTTTCGCACCCGGACTCTTTTACTATGAAGCCACACAGTTTTAATATGTGCAGAAAGTTACAGGTTTGGCATTGTCTTGCTGAAACAAGCAAGACCTTCCCTGAAAATGATGTCATCTGGATGGCCGTATGATGCTCCAAATCCTAGATATATCATTCAGTACTAACGTTGCCTTCCCAGATGTGCAAGCTACCCATATGCATTAACGTACCCCATTGAATTGTGCGCTAATAACAAGTTGGATGGTCTCCTCTCCTCTTTAGCCTGGAGGACGTGGTTTCCTCCAGGCTAAAGAGGAGAGGAGACCATCCAACTTATTATCAGTTCATCAGACCACAGGGCAGTTTTCCACTTCGCCTCAGTCCATCGTAAATTAGCTCAGGCCCAAAGAAGGCAGCAATGTTTCTGGATATTGTTTATATCTGGTTTTAACTTGCATTTGTGGATGCAGTAATGAACTGTTTTCACAGACGATGGTTTTCTGAAGTGTTCCTGAGCCCATACAGTGGTTTCCACTACAGACACGTGTCTGCTTTTAATACAGTGTCTCCTGAGGGCCTGAAGATCACAGTCATCCAATGTCAGTTTTCAGCCTTGTCTCTTGCATACAGAGATGTCTCCAGATTGTCTGAATCTTTTATGATATTATGTACCAGAGATGATGCGATCCCCAAATTCTTTGTTTTTCACAGAGTGGTGAACCCCTCCCCATCCTTATTTCTGAGAGACTCCGCCTCTCTGAGATGCTCTTTTTATACCCAATCATGTTACTGACCTGTTGACAATGAACCTAATTAGTCTTTAGTTTAACATTCTGCAACTTTTCCAGTCCTTCCAGGGGCAACACCCCTGTCCCAAATAAATATTTGAAATACGTTGCTAGCACTAAATTCAAAACGAGCATATATGTTTCCAAAAATAATACAATTTCTCAGTATCAACAGTTGAGATGTTGTCTTTGTATTGTCTTCATTGAAATATAGGGTTTTAATGATTTGCAAATAATCGCATTTTGTTTTTATTTAGGGGCGACACGGTGATGTAGTGGTTAGCACTGTCGCCTCATGGCAAGAAGGTTCTGGGTTCAAAACCAGCGGCTGTGAGGGGCCTTTCTGTGTGGAGTTTGGATGTTCTCCCTGTGTCTGCGTGGGTTTCCTCCAGGTGCTCCGGTTTCCTCCACAGACCAAAGACATGCAGGTTAGGTTAATTGGTGGCTCTAAATTGACCGTAGGTGTGAATGCGAGTGTGAATGGTTGTTTGTTTCTATGTGTCAGTCCTGCAACGACCTGGCGACTTGTCCAGGGTGTACCCCACCTCTCACCCATAGTCAGCTGGGATAGGCTCCAGCTTGCCTGTGACCCTGAACAGGATAAGCGGTTACGGATAATGGATGGATGTTTTTATTTATGTCTTACACAGTGTCCCAACTTTTTTTTGGGAAACAGGGTTGTACACGTATGACTGAAATTTTCATAAATATGCTGACTGAGTACTCTTCAAAAGGTAACCAGACTAGAAATTGGAAATTACATTAAGATGTAGTTGTGAGCAGTTTTCCAAATGGACTTAGTATCTTTCCTTCCTGCACAATTGTGTCTAACTTGACCCTCACTGCTGGTTAGATTACAGTTGTACTCTGGCACCCTTATATTTATAGGTGCCTTGTATTAGATGGCTTTTTTTTCAATAATTGTCTTTTCTGAACACTTGATGATGCAGCTGTACACCATGTGCTCAATTACTATGTTTCCAGGCAGAATCCTGAGCAGCTCATTTGTTACATAACCAGAAAGACTCGGCCATCCTTTACATTTAGTGACAGCAGATGGCACACACTCAAGCCACATTGTAGCCCATACTCTACAATGACTGACCACATTACTGGAGTTTTGTAGCACATAATGTATATTTTGCTCATATTTGAAACTAATGTCTGAGTTTATTGCTTGGGTTTAAGTATGCCAGTTATTGTCAAAGTCTGTTGTGGTCCAAAAGTCATCCAACTGTAAGTAGCAACATTTGAGTCTATCATGACATTTGGAATCTGGGCCAGAAATGACCCAAATATAACGAACATAAATTCTAATGCTGTGTCAGAAATGGGTCAAATGTAAGTTCTGGTCTATGGTATCACTGAGATACAGTCTCATCATCAAGGATTTGCTGTGACTGCTTTCAGACATCAAAATTCAAATGAGTTTTTTTCATTTCACAGTGATATGTGGGACAAGTAAGGAAGAAAACAATTGGGGATGGAAGGGGGTGGGGTGGTGGATCTGTTATTGGAAAATCATGAGTGACAGGGTTGTGTGATGTAGCTCAACACAAAAGAGTTACTGTTGTCACCCTGGAGTTGATGATTTTCCAACAGCTTGCATTGAAGTGTTTTGATTTATAATGACTAATTAACGACACCATATGTTTTATATGTATATATTATATGGACACGAGTGTTTTACTGGGAAATACACCACTCATAATTTTCATATGAGCTGCATCCAGGACACATAGAACCAAAACTGTGACATAATTTTCTATATGTCACTCGAGAGGAAATCAATTAATTGTTTTCATAAATTTGGGTACTTCTTGTTTGTGAATGTGTCGATATAATAAAAAGAAAATCACATGTTGGCTTGAATATATGAAGTTTATCTTCTTGTGTTGAAAAACTCGAATTTTTCATACGAAATGCATCATGGCGCTGAGTGACATATTTTCTAATATTTCACTCCGATGATGTCACTCCTAGTGTTTTCCCGCTGACTGGACGCATGTTGTTAAAATGGCAAACCAGTTCAAAATTAAAATTCTTTTGATTAACTTGCGTATTTTTTTGTGAATGTGTCCATATAATATAAAGAACATTACATGGTGGCGCAAAGATATGAAGTTTATCTTCTCGTGTTGAAAATATTTTCACTCGGTTGCTTCGCTCACTGATGAAATACATTAACCGCTTGAAGATAAACTAAATATATTTGCGCAACTGTGTAATATCATTATATATCCCCAATTGTTTTATTCCTTACTTGTCCCACATATCACTATGAAATGAAAATAACTCATTTTAATTTTGGTGTCTGAAAACAGCCACAGTAAATCCTTGATGATGAGACTGTATCTCAGTGATACCATAGATGGATATATTTATATTTTACAACCATTATCGTAACCGCTTATCCTGTACAGGGTTGCAGGCAAGCTGGAGCCTATCCCAGCTGACTATGGGCGAGAGGCGGGGTACACCCTGGACAAGTCGCCAGGTCATCACAGGGCTGACACAGAGACAAACAACCATTCACACTCACATTCACACCTACGGTCAATTTAGAGCCACCAGTTAACCTAACCTGCATGTGTTTGGTCTATGGGGGAAACCGGAGCACCCTGAGGAAACCCACGCAGACACGGGGAGAGCATGCAAACTCCACACAGAAAGGGGCCTCATCAGTCACTGGGCTTGAACCCAGAACCTTCTTGCTGTGAAGCAACAGTGCTAACCACTACACCACTATGCCACCCTTATATATGGCATGAAAGTTCGTGACGCAAGTGTTATCACATACATAAATAGTTGCTCTCTCACAAGCTTGTCTTTTTTTGCTCGCTTGACTTTAATGAGACAAAAATATCAGTTTGTCATGATATAGAGAAATTTCAAAACACTAAATATACTGAAGAATTTCCCATGGTGGAAAACTTAAAGTTACTCCTTTACTTCTGACTGTTGCAAAGCACTGACACTGGAGACTCTTTCCAAAAATACTAAATAAGCATATCCCCACAGAAAATTTCACCATATCAACAACTATACATTTAAATCTATTCATTACTGTATTAGAATGTTTAGAATGGGTTGGCATGGTGGTACAGTGGTTAGCACTGTTGCCTCACAGCAAGAAGGTTCCAGGTTTGAACCTTGCGGCTGACAGGGACCTTTCTGTATGGTGTTTGCATGTTCTCCCCATGTCTACGTGGGTTTTCTCTGGGTGCTCTGGTTTCCTTCCACAATCCAAAGACATCCAGACTAGGTAAAATACCCAGCCACTTGGGTTGCACAAGCCCGTGCATGCTTAGTGCCAGTCCCAAGTCTGGATACATTGGGGAGGGTTGCATCAGGAAGGGCATCTGGTGTAAAATCTATACCAAATCAAATATGTGGAACAGATTTGCTGTGGTGATCCCTAACGGGAGCAGCCGAAAGAAGATCACTGTATTAGAATGATGTGTTATTCAACACCTTTTGACCAATCAGATTTCAAGAATTCATCTGTGCTGTGGTATAAATTATTTCAGGGGTTTATCTTCTCTCATTTGCTATTAATTATAATCTTGCATGTTTGTAATGTAAGCCAGGTCAGGCCAGGAGACCTGCTACTGGCATCCTGTAATCCACTACTACCTGCTGCAGGGTTGGGTATTTGGTGACTAAACTGGTTCTCCCACCGGCTCCTTGGAGGAGGGTGGCTGGACACCGTAATGGAATCAAACACTAGATCCATCTAAAGGGCGTCGGCTTTAGAGAGCCAACGATGGCCATCCAGCGACTCCTTTGAGTCCATTGCGGAGTGGCACCCCTTCAACTATTTTAGCCTCTAGTTTCTCAGTAAAGCGCCTACAGCCCTTTAAGGACTAAGACATGTTGAACCTGAACCTGATGTTTGTAATGTTTTTAAATCTAAGATTGTACTGTATTCCACAACATAGCACTGGCATCCTATGGAAATGTTTTAAGCTGTATATTGCGGTGGGAGTAACACTTTATGTCAAGGGGATCTATGTTGGACTTTCATAACACGAGTGTGTTATGAGATAAGCACCATACTGTAGGAGGATTGTAAGCTTGATGTTAAAACTTATGAGTTGACATTAGACTGTTGGACACTGTAACTTTCTATCTTTATCTTGTAAGTTATTAATTTGCCCTGTAATTGACAGAATATTTATGAAGCTGGGCGGCACGGTGGTGTAGTGGTTAGCGCTGTCGCCTCACAGCAAGAAGGTCCTGGGTTCGAGCCCCGGGGCCGGCGAGGGCCTTTCTGTGTGGAGTTTGCATGTTCTCCCCGTGTCCGCGTGGGTTTCCTCCGGGTGCTCCGGTTTCCCCCACAGTCCAAAGACATGCAGGTTAGGTTAACTGGTGACTCTAAATTGACCGTAGGTGTGAATGTGAGTGTGAATGGTTGTCTGTGTCTATGTGTCAGCCCTGTGATGACCTGGCGATTTGTCCAGGGTGTACCCCGCCTTTCGCCCGTAGTCAGCTGGGATAGGCTCCAGCTTGCCTGCGACCCTGTAGAAGGATAAAGCGGCTAGAGATAATGAGATGAGATGAGATTTATGAAGCTTTGATGTTGTATTACCATTTTGGGAAATGTATGTAGGAGGATGTGAAATGTGACATTCTGTGACTGAAGCTGTGGTCGAGTTGCATTCAAAATGATTATGAAACACCATTCCAGTCCAACTTCAGTTATATTTAAAAGTCTATAGATCAGAAGGATTCTCATCTATTTTGCATTTATAAGATGTTTATGAAGCACTATTGTATACCCTTATTGTATACAGCTTTAATTATTCAGGATTCCCAACTGTCCGCTAAATTATTGTTCATGGAAAGGATACGCCATTGAATTGTTCTACATTAAATATGTTTTTAAAAAAACTTTCAGCAATCGCAAACAGGTACAACTGTCTGGTTTTGCTCTTAGCTCCTAAAAAGAAAAGTGCTCCTTTTCTCTCGAAATTTCAGTGACATTCAGTGCCATAGAGATATCCAATACAGATGTAGTGGAAATATTAAATCTTCCTACTTCCTAAATCCTAAATGCAATGCAGCTGTGTGACACAATTCTGCTGAGTTGGGCAGCGAGTTTGCTCGGCTAGTTAGTAATCTAAGAGATGATGTGCATCATGGCATTGACGATGGCATTAGGATGAAAGTTGAATCTTTGTAACCTTATTTGTTTGAGCATCATGGTTTATTCCTAACTTGAATGAAAGGCCCAATGGATTATAGGTACACATCAAATACAGTTTTACAAAGCAGAATTTTCCAGTTTTGAAGTCTTGAAAACCACTGCACATGTGTGAAAGGAAGTACAGGATGGGGTTATGCCCCTGTGTGGTGTCATGTGGGTCTTATTGTTGTCGTAGCAAAAGGAACAACAAACATTTGTTACTGTACTGCATAGCTTCATGGTGCAAATGGCCATTGTGGAAAAATCAGTGTTAAACTAGAAAGCAGGATATATTGATGGATTTTTTCCCATCCTCTTGGTTGCATTAGGAATTCTCATATGTGCACAAAGGCAGTGTTTATATTCTCGCGTACTGGAATTGAAATGGGATTGACCCCTGTTCTGGTGCCACTGTCGTGGGCGTCGAGGCACTCAGTCACTGAGGAGGCTTTCTGTTGGAGATGGGAATGTGAGGGCTCTTGAAGGTCACGTCCGATGGTCTGTGAGGGTGATCACTTTTCTCCTGTTTCCTCGCAAAGGACATTTCTCAGGATACAGAGACAGGAACAATAGATGACCTCACTGGTATCCCTCCCGGTAGATTTGTTTTGCATATAAGCAGTAAGCATTAACAATACAGCTGAGGAAGCACATGGATAAGCAATATGGTCTCTTGATTTTCACCTCCAACTTGTTAAAAATATTTCAGGTTAAAGTGAAGCATGGGGCATGTGGTTGTAACTTTCTTCCTATGAAATCGCCCACAGATCCTTTCGATATAGTTTGCCTTAAACACTTTTGTAATGCCATCTGTATCAGTACGTCTGAACCAGAAAGATTTTAGCATTCAATTATAACATTTGTCATGTCAAGTAGTTTGGTACACAGAGATACCGAGCATCTCAGACCTTCCCACTGACATCTTTATTAAAAGTCCAGTGCAGTTTGATGATTGAAATTAGGTGTGTTTGACAGGGAACTGTACTGGACTCTGGTCAAACAGGATGTTTGTGCAACTGCTGATTTAGACTTTCCGGAAATGGAAGAAAATCTGGCAAAGTAAGACTGAACACAGCAGAGATATTAGATATAAATGGTATTATTATTATTATGAAAGTATATCTTGTTTCCATACTATTTAGAAGCAATGCAGTTTTCACTCTGGGATATTTTATACTCAGTAGCCAACAGAGATTGAGGTTTGTTAATTATAGTGCCCTCCACAATTATTGGCACCCCTTGTAAAGATTATTTACGTCCATGTTTTTTTTTATTATTATTATTGCCCTAACAGTAGAAAAGGCATTTTCAGGCAAGTAGCTATTTTTTTAAAACCATTCCGTAACTTATGAAGGTCAACACACTTCTCCCTCGTTTGGTTTGTGTGTTCTCTTATCTTTCCCATGTTGATGGATGACTAAGGGAATTTGGCCTCTGTGTCACCTCATATTTGTACCCCAGTTAATCAGGAAGTCATGGATGACAGCTGGAAAATTCCGACACACTCTGATCAACTCAAAAATGTTCAATTTAAATGGGAAACATGCTTCAGTTACATTGTGCTCACTATCATTTCCAGGGGTGCCAATAATAGTGACACATACACTGATCAGCCATAAAATTAAAAACACCGACAGGTAACGTGAATAACATTTGATTATCTCATTACAGTGGCACCTGTCAAGGGGTGGGATATATTAAGCAGCAAGAGAACAGTCAGTTCTTGAAGTTGATGTATTGGAAGCAGGAAAAATGGGCGAGCGTAAGGACCTGAGTGACTCTGACAAGGGCTAAATTGTGATGGCTAGATGACTGGGTCTGAACATCTCCTCCAAAATGGCATATCTTGTGGGGTGTTCCTGGTATGCACTGGTTAGTACCTCCAAAAGTGGTCCAAGGAAGGACAACTGGTGAACCAGCGACAGGGTCATGGGTGTTGAAGGCTAGCCCATATGGTCCAATCCCACAGAAGAGCTACTGTAGCACAAACTGCTGAAAAAATTAATGCTGACACCTTTTTGTTTTAGCCAGCATTAACTTTTTCAGCAGTTTGTGCTACAGTAGCTCTTCTGTAGGATTAGACCATATGGGCTAGCCTTCGTGCCTCACGCGAATCGGTGACCCTTCGAAACCCATGACCCTGTCGCCGGTTCAGCGGTTGTCCTTCCTTGGGCCACGTTAGGTGGCCTTTATTCACTTCACCTGTCAGTGGTTGTAATGTTATGGCTGATTGGCATATGTTTTTGTTGAAAATAATTTATTGATGAGGGATTTGTTTTTTTCTGAATAAATTTATTTCAGTGAAAGGTTGGATTTCTCTCATTATTTTCAGTGTGAGATGAAGCGACTTCACCAAAAGGTGGACTTTTTTCTAACCCTTTTTACTAACCTTTAAAAGGGGTGCCAATAATTGTGGTGGGCACAGTATATATAATTTTTTTTTTTAAATTTTATTTTTACCATATGTATCAAACATTCAGCTCTGTTCCTCTTAGTATGTTTGCTTGTGTTTTCAGTTATACTTCACACAGGCAACCTTACACCTGCATTTCAGATTAGTTTCAATACCATATATTTCATTCTGTCCACAGTGTTTGCTAATAACCAATTTGAAGCATACCATAAGCACATTAGACAGCAAATATGTTCAGAGTGAACAGATGGAAGGTTAAAAGGGAGTAAGCCGGTGAGAGTTTCAGCTTGTATGAAGTAAAATAATGCAGATAAGCTACACAACGTATCAGCAGATCGACTGATATCTCAGTGCATCATAGGTGTGTGTGTGGGGGGGGTGTTTGTGTTTGTGAATTGTTCGGACTAAAATGTCCCGATTATGTCGGAAAAACAGAAAAAACATGGGAAACCCACTTTGTCAGGACCAGAAAAATAGTCCTTTCTAGCTGTTTTAAAAAAATATATACTGTAGTCTATGCACTTCTTCTTCTTAAACTGAGGTTAAGGTTAGCTTTAGGATTATGTATAGAAATTCTTAATACTTACACACACACACACACACACACGTGCACACTGTCTTACAAACATATTCATCCCCCTTGGTGATTGTTTTGTTTTGTCGCGTTACAAGCTTGAATTAAAATGGATTTTTGGAGGGTTAGCACCATTTGATTTACACAATATGCCTACCACTTTAAAGGTGCAAATTGTTGTTTAATTGTGTGACAAACAATAATTAAGATGAAAAAACAGAAATCTGGAGTGTGCATAGGTATTCACCCCCTTTCGTATGAAACCCTTAAATAAGAGCTGGTCCAACCAATTCACTTCATAAGTCACATAATTAGCTCATTAAGATCCACCTGTGTGCAATCAAAGTGTCACATGATCTGTCATATGATGTCTGTATAAATGAACCTGTTCTGGAAGGACCCTGACTCTGCTACACTACTAAGCAAGCAACATGAAAACCAAGGAGCCTCCAAACAGGTCAGAGACAAAGTTGTGGAGAAGTATAGATCAGGGTTGGGTTATAAAAAATATCCCAAACTTTGAATATCCCAGGGAGCACCATTAAATCCATTATAGCAAAATGGAAAGAATATGGCACCACTACAAACCTGACAAGAGAAGGCCACCCACCAAAATTCACAGACCGGGCAAGGAGAGCATTAATCAGAGATGCAACAAAGACACCAAAGATTACACTGGAGGAGCTGCAAACATCCACAGCAGAGATGGGAGTATCTGTCCATAGGACCACTTTAAGCTGTACACTCCACAGAGCGGGGCTTTATGGAAGAGTGGCCAGAAAAAAGTCATTGCTTAAGAAAACACATTCGGAGTTTGCCCAACAGCATGTGGCAGACTCCCCAAACACATGGAAGAAGATTCTCTGGTCAAATGAGACTAAAATTGATCTTTTTGGCCACTCTTGCCATGTGTGCCATGTGTGGTGCAAACCCAACACCCTGAGAACACCATTCCTACAGTGAAGCATGGTGGTGGCAGCATCATGCTGTGGGGATATTTTTCATCTGCAGGGACAGGAAAGCTGGTCAGGACTGAGGGAAAGATGGATGGCACTAAATACAGGGCAATTCTGGAGGAAAACCTGTTTGAGTCAGCCAGAGGTTTGAGACTGGGACAAAGGTTCAGATTCCAGCAGGACAATGACCCTAAGCATACTGCTAAAGCTACACTGGAGTGGTTTAAAGGGAAACATTTAAATGTCTTGGAATGGCCTAATCAAAGCCCAGATCTCAATCCAATTGAGAATCTGTGACATAACTTGAAGATTGCTGTACACCAACGCAACCCATCTAACTTGAAGGAGTTGGAGCAGTTTTGCCTTGAGGAATGGGCAAAAATCCCAGTGGCTAGATGTGCTAAGCTAATACAGACATACCCCAAGAGACTTGCAGCTGTAATGGCAGCAAAAAGTGGCTCTACAAAGTATTGACTTAATTAATTAATTAATTAATTAATTAATTAATTAATTAGAGTGGGTGTGGGTGCATGTGAATACCTATGCACACTCCAGAGTTCTGTTTTTTTCCATCTTAATTATTGTTTGTGTCACAATAAAACAACAATTTTCACCTTTAAAGTTGTAGGCATGTTGTGTAAATCAAATGGTGCTAACCCCTCAAAAATCCATTTTAATTCCAGCTTGTAATGCGACAAAACAGGACAAACACCAAGGGGGATGAATACTTTTGCAAGGCACTGTACATACATACAAACAATATGTATGTTTTATGTCCCTATAGTACATATATTTCCAATAACCCATTCTAAGGAGTGCATTAATACAAAACCAGTGACTTGCCTCATAGCCAGCAATCAGCTGACCAATCAGATTCAAGAATTCAACAGCCTTGTGTTTAAAGAAATATAATAGCATTTACATGGCTTGATAAAACATTTTCTGTAAACCTATGTCACAATAATGCCATAAGCATGCCATTGAGATTTTACAGATGTCACATGCTGTTGTGAGTTGTCATAACAGTTTACATCCAGTGATGGTGTCATGTTACCATATGTCCCATGCTAATTGGTTCTCTTGTTAACATATGCTCTATGGTAGATGTTACTACTTGATCACTGTCATAGCATAACATATATTTTCTACCATATCAAAGGATACTGGTATCTGTTTATTTAAATTAATAAAGGATGCTATTTTCATTGCCATTTTAATGTTTGATGTGATATTGCAGTTTACATTACATGTTATGTTTTGTTTTTTTGCTAATCTGCTTTTGTTTGCCAATGTTCCATTACATGTATCATATTTTTTATATGAATTGAAACAATCAACATATCAAAAACTAGTACTTTCTGTGGCCATATTAGAAAACATCCTATTGGCTTTATGACATCTCATGATCTTAAAGTATGTACCATTATATATGTTATAAAATGTATTCTAATCTCAGCACACTTGATTTCCATATGGTATAATCTGCTATAATATTTACAAATAATGATAACTAGTTAGAACTACATGAACTGTCTTTACAGTGTATGATGTTCTTCACAGCATGTTCATGCAGCATGTTGATCCTTGACTCAGGCTTCAAGTAAAGTGTTGTTATAAAGAAGAAAGCTATAAGAAACCTTTGTTATTCATCACATGCACACTTCAAGCACAGTGAAATTCATCCTCTGCATTTAACCCATCTGAAGCAGTGGGCAGCCACACCAGAGCACCCAGGGAGCAGTCAGGGTTTCGGTACCTTGCTCAAGGGCACCTCAGCCCAAGGCCGCTCCACGCCAACCTAACTGCATGTCTTTGGATTGTGGGGGAAACCAGAGCACCCGGAGGAAACCCACACAGACAAGGGGAGAATATGCAAACTCCACACAGAAAGGCCCTCGCCGGCCACTGGGTTCGAACCCGGAACCTTCTTGCTGTGAGGCGACCGTGCTAATCACTACACCACTGTGCCACCATGAAAAATGGGCTTTTTTTCAAATCACTTATAACTCTGTTACTTTTCATTATTTTTTTCAATCAGTTTTTTTTATTTTGTTCAGCAAAATGACCTTCACCTTGACCTTCAATTGACAAAGGTCAGCTAGCGCAAATAAGGCTATAAGTTATTGTATTGAGAAATGCAACTCTCTACTTTGTCAAAGCCAAAAACTTGGTCCACCGTATGAAAATAATCTGTAATGGCTCCTTTATGATCATTTGAATATTACTGTGATGTCGTGATTCTGATATTGGACATCTCCGGTTATTTGTTAATTTGTGCTAGCAGCGCTGGCACAAACTTCTGATATTGAAGCTCTTCTGATACTGAAACTCTCACTCAGGATCTTTCTTTATTATTATTATCTCATCTCATCTCATTATCTCTAGCCGCTTTATCCTTCTACAGGGTCGCAGGCAAGCTGGAGCCTATCCCAGCTGACTACGGGCGAAAGGCGGGGTACACCCTGGACAAGTCGCCAGGTCATCACAGGGCTGACACATAGACACAGACAACCATTCACACTCACATTCACACCTACGGTCAATTTAGAGTCACCAGTTAACCTAACCTGCATGTCTTTGGACTGTGGGGGAAACCGGAGCACCCGGAGGAAACCCACGCGGACACGGGGAGAACATGCAAACTCCACACAGAAAGGCCCTCACCGGCCACGGGGCTCGAACCCAGGACCTTCTTGCTGTGAGGCGACAGCGCTAACCACTACACCACCGTGCCGCCCTATTATTATTATTATTATTATTATTATTATGCTCCAGCTTGCCTGCGACCCTGTAGAACAGGATAAAGCAGCTAGAGATAATGAGATGAAATGAGATTATAATAACGTTTTTTAGGACACTATTTCTCCCTTAGTTTTCAAACAATCATCAAATTTCACATGAAGAATACCTCTGGTCTGAATTACATTGCTATGACTTTTGGTGGTGATCTGGATCATTGAACCGGAATGATCCATGAAAAATGGGCTTTTTTTCAAATCACTTATAACTGTTAATTTTCATGATTTTTTTCAATCAGTTTTTTTTATTTTGTTCAGCAAAATGACCTTCACCTTGACCTTCAATTGACAAAGGTCAGCTAGCGCAAATTACTAAGATTTTATATGGATTATAGATACAAATACAACATTAGGAATGACCAAACTATGTCGACCTGTAAATTCAAAACACATTAACCAACCAAAAATACCACAACAAATGTGAAATCACCCAGAAGTATGATTAATTTAAAATGGAAAGAGAAGGCCCTTATTGAACATCATAACATTGCATTAATGTGAGGATATGAGAATGCTGAAAACTGCCTGAAGAAAGACAGGTTATTCAAAAGAACAAATTTATCCTCAATATAAAGACATAAATAGCAATTAAATATATTAAATTCAAAGTTTGTTCAGATGTGGGAATAATATTAAATCAGTAAAAATGTCTTCCACATAAATTTATGAACTTTTACTCTGAGCTTTCGGACCTACGGTCCATCATCAGGGACAGAATGGAATGTGTATTTACAAACCTTTGAAAATATGAAGTTCTGTGTTCTTGTAATATTATATCCAAAGTTTGATGCTAGACCATAAGTCCGAAAGCTTGGAGTAAAACTTCATAAATTTATGTGGAAGGCACATTTTTAGTGATTTATCTATTAAATTGTTTTTGCTAAACTAAAGAGGTAATAGTCTGAAAATGTTAATTATTTTGCTTTGTGATAGTCATATCCAGGCGGCATGATGATGTAGGGGTTAGCACTGAGCAAGAAGGTCCTGGGTTTGAGCCCAGCGGCTGGCGAGAGCCTTTCTATGTGAAGTTTACATGTTCTCCCTGTGTCTCCATGGGTTTCCTCCGGGTGCTCCGGTTTCCTCCCACAGTCCAAAGACATGCAGTTAGGTTAACTGGCTGCTCTAAATTGTCCATTGATCAAGCTTGGAGAGGGATGGGCTCCGCCAAGATTAAATGCCCTAGACACACCAATGATGGACTATTAAAATGTCAGCAGTAATGCCCCTTCGACCCTTGCTGGCTATGGGATAAAGAAGAAGTCATAGCCAGTCAGCAGTGAGTATGTGATGTCCAATTAAGACCTATCCTTTCGGTTTTGAGTTAATGTTAAGTTTGCTGTTGCGTTTTTGCTTTGTTTATGGGTTTTGAACTATCAGGAAATCATGCCAGACCCTGTCTTTAGGCATGTGTTTGTGGACAAGGTAGCTTTTATAGATATCAGCTTTAGTGTAATCCCTCATTTGTAAAAATGCTGCACACTTCTCCAGGGTCTTAGTTTGATGACAGATGTGCTGCTCAGGACGAAAAACCAGGAAACGTGTTCAAAGGGCTACTTTGCCTTCTCACTGAGCTCAATTCTTCTATACAGTCATCTATCCAGTTCTGTAGGTTCTTTTAGTCATCATCTATTCATCCTCTTGTTCTTGTCAGATATTTGTGGTATTTGACTGTTACCTCAAACCGAAAAAAATATTCACATTTTGATTCAGTGATTCATAAAGTCAGAAAAGTGCAACTTCACACTTGGCCAGTGATTAACACTGATGGAGTCAGCCATTGGTTTATTTGGAGATGGTAAGCATGTTTGTATCACTTATTCTACAGAAATTTCCCACAGCTGTTTTAACTGTCATTAAAAATCATTATAGGATTACCTGCTCATAAAATGCCAGAGAGGTGCCCAAACTTTGGCCTCATTAGATGTTTTTTCATTGCAGCATTACGAACAGCGAGAAGCTTCTGGCGAGAAGGCTCTACCTGTGGTGTGAGTGATGTCAGACTTGTAAACCTTGTTCATTTTAAATTAACATCAGGGCAGTCAGTGCCCGTAGCTGGGAGTGAACTTCTGCTGTCTATTTGCAGCAGAAGGGTTTAGCATGGACAATGATTAGTAACTAATGCAAAACGACGCACATGTGTGATTACTCTCGTGCAGATGGTGGCAACACTTTCAAAGCAGTTGAAATATTTGATGCATTTCTTAACAGCCTTTGCACTATTCTGTGCGATGAGAAGAGATATAAACAGAGAAGTACTTCTCATATGATATAAATAGAATGGAAGAAGATAAGTTATCCCATTCAGATTATTCCCAAAGGAACCAGGAAATTATTGCACAGGCCCAGTTCCATTCTTAGAACATGGCACTGATTTTTATAACAATACTTTTAGAAACACAGATTTACCATATGTCTGGGAACAAACACTAATGAACCACTTATTATTTAGTATTATTTAGCATAACTGTATAATAGTATTAACAGGAGTGTGTTATGTAATAATAATAATAATCATCATCATTTCAAAGAAATCTTTTTTCTTTCCAGGGTCTTTGCCCTACTTTACCAAACACATTCCTACTGGGATTGCAACTGCTTTCTGTCATAAAACGTGAGACCTCCCTTCACCTTTCAGTTCTTGTAGGAGCCTCTCCACAGCTTGAAGCTATCAACGCATCGAAACAAATTTGTGGCAAAGTGAAGGAATGCAAGGCAAGCAAATTGTAGTAATAATAAAACAGATAAAGAAGAGTCCAATGCCAAAATTGCACTTAAGAAAGAAGCTGTGATAAGAATGAGCCAGGAAATATGGGCATAGCTTAGAGTGAGAAAATAAATGTTTAAAAATGTAGAGCTACGCCCTGGCCTCATGCAATCTGAAAGAAACACTTCTTGTTGCAGATCACTTACTCAGCCTCGTAGTGCTCATATAAATCAAATGTAGCACATCACATGGCCCTGTCACATCTTCATTATGTGATTACTGTTTCCTCTAACACCTAATTCTAGTTCTGCTTTCTGTGTGTCTTGGCCAAGCTTTTGTCGTTTATTATCATGTGGACCATGTTACTGACTATAGTCTGTATCCTTTTTGTGTTTCATGCAGCATTTCCCTAGTTCTTGTTTCACTGGTTGTATGATTCTCATTTTGACTTTATTTTGTTTCTTCTTCTGTCAATAAAATGCCTGGATTTGCATCCATCTTCACTACTAATACCTGACAAACTGAGCGTGGCTTAAAATGAACCCAACCAATATGAACCCAAAAACACTGGGGTGAAAAAACAGAGATAGAAATAGCAGATCTGTAAATTCTGGCTTCTCATCCTCAGCAACATCACTAGTGTTCATAATTTGTCTCAACTACAGATATGCCTGGTTTATTTATTAGCCTGCTCATGCAATTGCTATTTTCCGTGAACTGATTAGTTGCATTTGCTGAACTGGATGAAGGGAAAACAACAAAATGGTGTATAAGGCACACCAGGACAAGGATTGAAAACCACTGGTGAAGACCACTACTGCAAGAGTACTTACCTTGGTTTTGGGGAAAGTCGTCGTTGTCACTGCTGAACCCGATCCAGGCTTGAGGCGAACCATGTTTGGTTGACTCGACCAGAATTGCAGCAGTAGGGTGGCCAGTTCCTTTCTGTGCACTCACACACACATTCACACCTCTGGGCAATTTAGAGTAGCCAGTTAACCTACTGCATGTCTTTGGGCTGTGGGGGAAACCAGAGCGCCTGGAGGAAACCCACAGACACAGGGAGAACATGCAAATTCCACACAGAAAGACCCCCATCGGCCACTAGGCTCGAACCCAGAACCTTCTTGCTGTGAGGTGACAGTGCTAATCACTACACCACTGTGCTGCTCCTTGAGGAAAGTAGCCCATCGCAAAAACAAGTAAATTATTTCCTTGAATCAAACAACAAGACCAGACAAGGTGGAATTTAATACCATCTTCCATCACACGTATTGTACACTACCAGTTACAGAGGTGCCAACATCTCCAGTGTAGCCACAGCATTTGTGATATTTGACCCCTTGCTACGGAAACCACCTGAAAACTACAGTACACTTTTCTCCATTTTCAGATAAAGCAACAGTCAGAGCAAATAAAATTTGCCTGGTGGAAAAGCCAATTCACTCAATGGGAAAGGATGTGGTAAATGCATTTGCTTCTGATAGAGGTTATTTTTGCTTTGCATCAACTTTATCTACACTGTCAGAAATAGGGGTACAGTAGGAGTCCATTTCTGTCTCCCAAGGTACAATCTACACGAATGCACCCCCTAGGGCTCATTATTGGACCTCAAGGTAACTAATTGTACCTTTTTTAGGGCCAAAAAGGTACAAAAATTTTCCAAGCAGTATATAAGGGGTACAAATCAGTACCTTAGCAGATACTACCCTAGTGACAAGCCATTGTACCCCTAAAGGTACAATAATGTACTTTATTTTCTATGAGTGGAGGTGAAAACTGACCTGTGAATTCACAAGCCTCTGTCACGTAAGCCAAGAGAAAACAAAAAGTCAGAGGAAAAAAAATGGAGGAGCTGCTTATTTTTAAGCAGTGGTCAAACCTAACTATTGTCTCATTGTTTTATTACTGTTCCTTGGTGCACATCTGGTAAAAAGTAGCTGGCTAACATCCTCTAGCTCCTACATCCTCTGCAAAATCACACCCTCCACAGCAAACATACTTTTGAAACATATCAACATTTCATGTGATCAGGTTACGTTTTACCAAAGAAAAGTCTGATTGGATCTTTTCTTTTAGTTTAAGCTTTCATAATTTTGAGTACTTTGGGTAGACAAGGGGTTTGACTTGTTTTATATTTTCTTTTTATTTCAGGAATAAAAGTATAAAAACATACAACTGATACAGATTGCAGAGCAGACATGTACTTATTCCATAAAGTAAACTTATAAAAAAAATCCAATTTTTTCTGCAAATTGCATTTAAATGTTGCATTTTAATGTAACCAGTGAATTTTTTTCATTCATGCTGTTAACGTAGCACCTTCTCTCATGTCTGCCTGCTAGGATTTTCTTGTTAGCAATTCTAGCACCCCTGCAGTTAAACACACTACCTTCACTTTCCTGAAATCCAAACAGTTTAACTCCTGGCATCTGGAAATGTCAAAATTAATCCCATATTTTCAAGAAAGTTCATGCTTAGAATATACATAGCTGTATACATATTCTGTCCTTTAAATTTCAGCCAGCGTTAAACAATGATGTGTTTTCTTACATCTGCTTTGTGTGTATTTGTTATGCTAAAGTAAGAACATTATTTGTCAGTCTAAATTCCTTCTAAAAGTTCCAGCTGAATTTCATTTTCAAAAGAATGAACTTGTGTCCTTCATGTTGTATTTGGGAGCTTGATTTTTAACTGTGTAGTCTTGTTCACCATCTGACATACTGGAAAGTGGTGTTCTACTTAGTTTTAGCACAGAACTGACTACATTGTCAATACTTTAAAAAAATAAATAATAAAAGCTGTTGAGTGTTGCTAAAGCAATGAAAAACAAATGGCCTGCCTGGGAAAAATCCCTCAGACCCTCCCTAACCACCTAACCATTTAACTGCAGGAAAAAATCACAGCCCATCGCTTAAAAAAAAAAAAAAAAAAAAAAAAAAAAAAAAAATATATATATATATATATATATATATATATATATATATATATATATATTAGTTATTAGTGCGTCTCAGAAAATTAGAATATTGTGAAAAAGTTCAATATTTTCCATCAGTTATTTAAGAAAGTGAAAATGTTATATATTATAGACTCATTACACATAAACTAAAATGTTTCAAGCATTTTTCTATTTTAATTTTAATCAGTATGGCATACAGTACAAAGACATTAAAAAAACCATCTCAAAATATTAGAATATTTCATTTCAAGTTTGAGTAAAACAGTATGAACAGTTTATCTTTCGGTCTAGTTCAGTACACACAACCACAATCATGGCGAAGACTGCTGACTTGACTGTTGTCCAGAAGATGATCACTGATGCCCTCCACAAGGAGGGTAAGCCACAAAAGGTCATTGCTGAAAAGGGTGGCTGGAAAAGGTGCACAAGCAACAGGGATGGCCGCAGTCTTGAGAGGATTGTCAAGAAAAGTTGATTCAAGAACTTGGGAGAGCTTCACAAGGAGTGGACTGAGGCTGGTGTCAGTGTATCAAGACCCATCATGAACAGACATCTTCAAGGAAGGGGATACAACTTTCTCATTCCTAATATCAAGCTACTCCTGAGCCAGAGACAATGTAAGATGTGTCTTATCTGGGCTAAGGAGAGAAAGAAATGGACTGTTGCTCAGTGGTCCAAAGTCCTCTTTTCAGATGAAAGTACATTTTGCATTTAATTTGGAAATGACGGTTCTAGAGTCTGGAGGAAGAGTGGAGAGGCACAGAATCCAAGGTGTTTGAAGCCCAGTGTGAAGTTTCCACAGTCTGTGATGATTTGGGGTACCATGTCATCTGCTGGTGTTGGTCCACTGTATTTTATCAAGTCCAAAGTCAACACAGCCATCTACCAGGAGATTTTAGAGCACTTCATGCTTCCATCTGCTGACGAGCTTTTTGGAGATGCTGATTTCCTTTTCCAGCAGGACTTAGCTCCTACCCACAGTGCCAAAACTACTACCAAATGGTTTGCTGACCATGATATTACTGTATTTGATTGGCCAGCCAACTTTCCTGACCTGAACCCCATAGAGAATCTATGGGGTATTGTCAAGAGGAAGATGAGAAACACCCGACCCAAAAATACAGATACACTGAAGGCCACTATCAAAGCAACCTGGGTTTCAATAACACCTCAGCAGTGCCACAGACTGATCACCTCCATGCCACACCGCATTGATACAGTAATTCATGGTAAAGGTGCCCCAACCAAGTATTGAGTGTATGAATATACTTTTCAGAAGTTGGACATTTCTGTATTGTAAATCCATTTTTTGATTGATCTTGGGGAATATTCTAATAATCTGAGATACTGGATTTCTGATTTTCATGAGCTATAAGCCATAATCATCAAAATTAAAACAAAAAAGGCTTTAAATATTTCACTTTACATGTAATGAATATAGAATATATGAAAGTTTACCTTTTTGAATTAAATTATGAAAAAAGGAACTTTTTCATGGTATTCTAATTTTTTGAGATGCACTAGTGTGTGTGTGTGTGTGTGTGTGTGTGTGTGTGTGTGTGTGTATATATATATATATATATATATATATATATATATATATATATATATATATGAGAGAGTAAATGTTTATTGCACATGTATTTCTCACATCAGAGTTGGCCACATTGATTTTCAGACCTCAGACTCAGATTTATATAATTATTTAAGCACTGCTCAGAAAGTTATAGAGTTTGTCCAAAACAAAACATATCTCTGTTGTCCGCAATTCTGACTTTGAGTCAAATTTTCGTGTGTGATATCTACAATGAAGAGCAGTTTTAAATCCATTGTTACTGTCTGACCATTTGTTATGCACAGCAGGCAGGTTCTTTGTTGAATTCTTGCAGCTGACCGCACTCGCACTGTGCCTGCATGGGTTTCCTCTGGGTGCTCCGGTTTCCTCCCGTAGTCAAAAGACATGTGGATTAGGTCAACTGGCTACTCTAAATTGCCAATGTGTGTGAATGTGAGCATGCATGGTTGTTCATCTCTGTGTCAGCCCTGAGATAGACCAGGGTGTACCCCACCTCTTGCCCAAAGTCAGCTAGGATTGACCCTAGCTTCCTCTGTGACCCTGATGGATAAGATAATGGATGGATGGATTACTTGTATTACTTATATAGCATGTAATATTTCACCCTGCAATTTTTGAGCAATGTGAATACATACAAAAATCTGTGGAATTCCATTTAAAAGCAGTATTAAATGTCTAAAAATGGCATTAGGTAAGGATTTAAACATGACTGAGTCACCGATACAGTATGATACAGATGGTCATTACCACACAGTAATGGAACAGTCATTCTCTCACCAGCTTCTCTTTCTATCTCTCCATAAGTCAATAAGATGCAGTACGGTGGTGTAGTGCTTAGCACTGTTGCCTCACAGCAAAGAGGGTTCTGGGTTTGAATCTGTGCAGCCAACTGGGGCTTTTCTACACGAAGTTTGCATATTCTCCTTGTGCCTGTGTGGGCACTCCAGTTTCCTCTCACAGTCCTGAGTTTCCTCTCACAGTCTCAGTTTGGTCAACTGACTACTCTAAATTGCCCATTGGTGTGAATTTGAGTGTGAATGGTTGTTCATCTTTGTGTTAGCCCTACAATAGGTTGGTGACCTGCCCTATGCCAAATCAAATATGTGGATCATAAATCTGATTTCCATACCTGACTGGTCGAGGCCCAGGTTACCTTCGACCTCCACCGGTACTGTGGGCCAGCAGGGTGCCGGTGGAAACTATACTACTCCTACATGGAGGAGAAGGAGAAGAGGGAAAGGAGGAAGGGTAGGAGACTGGAGGTGAGAGTCAGAACTTTGAATATTGGCAGTATGACTGGAAAAGGGAGAGAGCTGGTGGATATGATGGAGAGAAGGAAGGTGGATATACTGTGTCTTCAAGAGACCAGGTGGAAGGGGAGCAAGGCCAGGAGCATCGAAGATGGGTTTAAACTGTTCTACTATAGTGTGGATGGGAAGAGAAATGGGGCAGGAGTTATCCTGAAAGAAGAGTATGTCAAGGGTGTTTTGGAGGTAAAGAGAGTGTCAGGTAGAGTGATGAGTATGAAGCTGGAAATCAAAGGTGTGATGATGAATGTTGTCTGTACATATTCCCCAGAAGTTGGGCATGAGATGGAAGAGAAAGAAGATTTCTGAAGTGAGTTGGATGAAGTGGTGGAGAGTGTACCCAAAGAAGAGAGAGTGGTGATTGGACCAGACTTCAATGGGCACAGTGGTAAAGGGAACAGAGATCATGAGAAGGTGATGGGTAGGGGTAGGTATGGTGTCAAGGAGAGGAATGTGGAAGGACAGATGGTGGTGGATTTTGCAAAAAGGATGGAAAGTCTGTGGTGAATATGTACTTCAAGAAGAGAGTGGAGAAAGGTACACACAGGTGGACTATAGCCTATGCAGGAGGTCCAATCTGAAAGAGATTGGAGACTGCAAGGTGGTGACAGGGAAGAATGTAGCTAGGCAGCATTGGATGGTGGTCTGTAGAATGACTTTGGAGACTAAGAAGAGGCAAGGAGAGAAGGCTGAGCCAAGGATCAAGTGAGGAGAGTTTGTTGAGAAGATGGAAGGAGTATTTTGAGGGGCTGATGAATGATGAAAATGAGATAGAGAGAGAGAGAAGGGTGGATGTTGTAGGGATTGTGAATCAGGAAGTACAGTGGATTAGCAAGGATGAAGTGAGGACAGCTATGACGAGAATGAAAAATGGAAAGGCGGTTGGTCTGCATGACATATCTGTGGAGGCATGTAGATGTTTAAGAGACATGGCAGTAGAGTTTTTAACAAGATTGTTTAACACAATCTTGGAAAGTGAGAGGATGCTTAAGGAGTGGAGAAGTGTACTGGTACAAATTTTCAGGAATAAGGGTGATGTGCAGAGCTGAAATCACTACAGAGGTATAAAGTTGATCAACCACACCATGAAGTTATGGGAAAGAGTAGTAAAATCTAGATTAAGAAGACAAGTGGTGATTAGCGATATTCCTAGTATGGTTTCATGCTAGGAAAGAGCACTATAGATGCAAGGTTTGCTTTGAGAATGTTGAGGGAGAAGTATAGAGAAGATCAGAAGAAGTTGCATTGTGTCTTTGTGGACTTAGAGAAAGCATATGACAGAGTGCTGAGAGAGGAGGTGTGCTATTGTATGAGGAAGTCAAGTGGCATAGAAGTATGTAAGAGTGGTGCAGGACATGTATGAGGGCAGTGTGACAGTGGTGAGGTGTGCGGTAGGCGTGACGAATGGGTTCAAGGTGAAGGTGGGATTACATCAAGGATCAGCTCTAAGCCCCTTCTTGTTTGCAGTGGTGATGGATCGGTTGATGGACAAGATCAGGCAGGAGTCTCCGTGGACTATGATGTTTGCACATGGCATTGTGATATGTAGTGAGAGCAGGGAGCATGTTGAGGAGAGCCTAGAGAGGTGGAGGTATGCACTGGAGAGAAGAGGAATGAATGTCAGTAGGAGCAAGAAGGAATATGTGTGTATGAAGAAGGATGATGGCAGAATGGTGAGGATGCAAAGAATAGAGGTGGCAAAATGGACGAGTTTAAATCATTGGGGCCAACTGTTCAAAGTAATGGGGAGTATGGAAGAAAGGTGAAGAAAACAGGGTGGAGGGATGGAGAAAAGTGTCAGGAGTGATTTGCAACAGAAGGGTATTAACAAGAGTGAATGGGAAGGTGTACAAGATGGTAGTGAGAGTGGACATATGGGTTGGAAACCGTGGCACTGACGAAAAGACAGGAGGCGGAGCTGGAGGCAGCAGAGTTAAAGATGCGAAGCTTGGGAATGATGAAGATGGACAGGATTAGGAACAAGTATATTAGAAGGACAGCCCAGGTTGGATGGTTTGGAGACAAAGCAAGAGAGATGAGATTATGTTGGTTTGGACATGTAGGAAGGACAGATGCCGAGTATATTGGGAGAAGAATCCTGAAAATGGAGCTGCCGGGCAAGAGGAAAAGAGGAAGGCCAAAGAAGAGGTTTATGGATGTGGTGAGAGAAGACATTCAGTCGGTTGGTGTGACAGATAAAGATGCTGAAGACAGGATGAGATAGAAATGGATGATCCATTGTAGCGACCCCTAACAGGAGCAGCCAAAAGAAGAAGATGATGGAAGTTAATAAGACAAAAACCACACTGTGTTATGTGACCAAGAAGCCGTAAAGTACAAAGTCCTCCTTCCTCACTGACAGTTACAAAATGCTGACACTGGCGATTCCTTCCATAAATATCAAATAAATGTCTCCTTACAGAAAGCTTCACCATATCAGTGATCGTTGTGAAATAACAACACATTTTAATCCATTTTAAAGAGCCTTCTCGTACTATTATACAAATCTGCTGTATACTACTCTAGTGAATGTGATTAATAATGTGGATGGATTTCAGAGCCATCTGAAAAGACTGAGGTAAATTTCACAATTTTAATGTGATTATTACAACTACTTAAATGAATATATTACAGTATAGTATGTCATTTGCCGCCTTCTGATTTGTAAACAATCCTGAGAGTCTAAATATTTTTTCAGATTGTTTCTTGCTTGGCGGCACGGTGGTGTAGTGGTTAGCGCTGTTGCCTCACAGCAAGAAGGTCCGGGTTCGAGCCCCATGGCCGGCGAGGGCCTTTCTGTGCGGAGTTTGCATGTTCTCCCCGTGTCCGCGTGGGTTTCCTCCGGGTGCTCCGGTTTCCCTCACAGTCCAAAGACATGCAGGTTAGGTTAACTGGTGACTCTAAATTGACCGTAGGTGTGAATGTGGGTGTGAATGGTTGTCTGTGTCTATGTGTCAGCCCTGTGATGACCTGGCGACTTGTCCAGGGTGTACCCCGCCTTTCGCCCGTAGTCAGCTGGGATAGGCTCCAGCTTGCCTGCGACCCTGTAGAACAGGATAAAGCAGCTAGAGATAATGAGATGAGATGAGATGTTTCTTGCTTTTAAGTAGCATAGATTAATGAAATGTGAACAGATTTATCATTCCTCATGACTGTTTGTGATTCTTAAAGGCAAGACCCTGGCTTTTTGTGGCTCTTAAAGGCAAGAGAAGTTTTAACGAAAGTGATCTATATGTTACTGAAAAGCTTCTCTGAAAAACAAACATCTGGCAACTTTGTAGGAGTGATCTGAATGTCCACGTAGAAAATCAACATAAGCATCTGCACAAGTCAAGTCAACTTTATGTATAAAGCATATTTAAAACACCACAAGAGCTGCCAAAGTGCTGTATAATTTAATTAATAACTCAGCAAATAATTATACAGGTATAAGACTGAATAAAATTAACGAACACAATAAGACAACAGGTAATAAACACACAAAACAAGAAAATAAAATACAGACCTAAATATAAGCAGAACAAATTTGTTCTAAAATTGTAAAGAGACTACAGTAAAATAGAATTAAAAAAAAAAAAATAAAAAGAAGAACCTAATGAACTCAAAGAAAACCTGCATAAGCTGACTCTAAATAAGACTAACTTTCTTGTCTAATTAAAATATGTTTTTTTTTTCAACATAGTCATTCTGATTGCTGCTCTTAGTTTGTTACCTTCATTTTTTTCTCAAAGCATTACGGGTTTTTATTTTATTGTTATCCCTTGCCCAAACGAAGTTTGGCAGGGGATATAGAAACGGGTTCTGGCTGTCCGGTCACTTTTTCGTTTCCGGGCCATAGCTTTAAAACTACTGAAGATATCTTCATGAAACTTTGTATACATATCAAGCAACATGTGAACTAGGCTTGGGCGGTATCCATTTTTTCATACCCCGGTATATTCCTGACTAAATACCCCGGTATGCCGGTATTTACATTTTTTGTGGTGTGTGTGTTTTTTTATATATACTATTGTAGGCTTTATTTCATATCTTCTTCACATTCTATAGTAATTTATGTTTCTTTGTTATTCTATTTTTTTATCTATTCTGTTTTAGATATTCTGTATTTGACATTATAAAACAGGATAAAGCGGCTAAAGATAACGAGATGAGGAACAGTTGAAATGTTTAAAGACATTTATTTAAACTGCCAGGATGACGTTTTTGAACTCAGTGCCAAGCAATCAAGTAGGCCTATATTAATGTTGGAAATAAAAACACACATTAATAAAAATAAGAAGTGCAAACGCCAACAAAGCCAGCAGAAAACAAAACATTGCATGTGAGTTCAAATCACATCTTTTGTAAATCAAAAGAAAATAATTTGCCTAATTCAAGCAATAACAGGTAGCTTTTTCCACTCAAACAGGCAAATAGGCTATACAAGTAATGAAATAAAGCTATTTCGGGCTGCTAGTAGGCTGTGCCCATTTAGAAGAAAATCAGGAATGCACTAAAGCCTCTTTATGCAAAGCAAACGGGTTCGCATCCTTAGCTGAGTGATTGGAGAGAACTCAAAACATAATGCAATTCAGTGCAATAGCCAATCCAAGGCAGAAACAACAAACAGGAACAGAAACCATACACGGGGCCCCATGCTCCCAATAGCCTAAATGAAAATAATTCGCTAACTTAAATTTACATTTCTGGTAGTGGTAGGCCACAAGCAATTCTTAATTTCTATCAAACATTCTTTGCCAAGAACACCAGCATATTTACTTTATCTGGCTTCAGTTGGCAACGCTGTGGTGTGACCGTATTTCCTGCTGTACTGAATACGCACTCAGATGCAACGCTTGTCGCGCATATGCAGAGGAATTTGCGGGCAACTTTTGACATCATTGGCAAACGTGTTTCATTCAGTTTCTGCCATTCAAGCGGATTTTCTTCAGCATGGATTGTGTCCTCTTGCGCATATACTGACAGTTGTGCCTGTGCATGCGCCGCTCGGCTCACCTTTATCATTCGGCAGAAAACCAAAATGCTCCCAGACAACGGCTGAGGCATTGGCCTTTTTGACTAATTCCGCACCGCCATCATTTGCAGTCGCCATCCTCACGCACTGACTGGGCCAACTGTCGCTGCTGCCTGTTGACCAAAGATTCTAGAATCTTTGCTGTTGACCCGCAAACTGCCATCTAGTGGCGTGCGCGCGCTGTACCAGAGACGGTTGTACTATAATAAAAGGACATTACAGTCGTTTCAAGTAAGTTGGATAAAAATACAAATATATTTATTTTTGACGGTATTAAAAATATATCGGCGGTATTTTTTCGTACCGCGGTACATGATATTTTCACCATACCGCCCAAGCCTAATGTGAACTGGTGCCTTTTGCTATTTTGGATTTTTGGATCATTTTTAAAAATTAGATTTTGACTTAGTTTCTAAAATCAATGTTCGTTTCCAGAGCATATATCCAAAACTATTCATGATACGGATTTGAAACTTGGTATACATGTTAACAAGGTGATGTAGATGTGCCTTTTCATACTAAGAAATTTGACAAATTTTAATTTTTCATGTTTCCATGGAAACAATTTCAGACTTAGTCTCTCAGGTTAGTCTTAGGTGTAGGTTTTGTTTCCGGAGCAGAACTTGAAAACTATGAGTGGAACCGTCTTAAAAGTTGGTATACATGTTGATTAAGTAATGTATATGTGCCTTTTGATACTAAGAAATGTGAGAAATTGTAATTTTTAGTTCACCTGGACCAAAGGTCTGGTGGGTTTATTATGCCATGGGCTGCTGAGGTCAGTGTAAAGAGGTAGGGTTGGTTTCCTGCAGCAGAATTTGAAAAATGTGACAAATAATATCTTGAAACTTGGTATATAGTTGGTATAAAGGGCGGGGGATATGGATGACTCTGTCTTCGTTATTATTTTTTTTAATTTTAATTTTTTGCCATGACTTCGATAACTCTGTGCTTCGTTGATATTTTGGAGTGAGATGGAGGTTCTCACATACTATACACTCTTCTGCCAGCATTATATCTCTTGTATGCCCATTGTTTAGTGAAAATTCATAGAGTACCATTACATAGAAGTCACTTATATGAATGCAAGTGACTCACACTAACTGAAAGGAATTTCTAAACACATGGCGACAAATTCCCAAAATATTTATTAAATAGTTAGAGCCAGTGGCACGATGGTGTAGTGGTTAGCACTGTTGCCTCACAGCAAGAAGGCCCTGGCTTTGAGCCCAGCGGCCGACGAGGGCCTTTCTGTGTGGAGTTTGCATGTTCTCCCCGTGTCTGTGTGGGTTTCCTCCGGGTGCTCCGTTTTCCCCCACAGTCCAAAGACATGCAGGTTTGGCTAATTGGTGGCTCTAAATTGACTGTGAATGTGAGTGTGAATGGTTGTGTGTCTTCACGTGTCAGCCCTGCAATGATCTGGCGACCTTTCCAGGGTGTACCCTACCTCTCGCCCATAGTCAGCTGGGATAGGCTCCAGCTTGCCCACGACCCTGTTCAGGATAAGCGATTACGGATAATGGATGGATAGTTAGAACCGTTCACTCTGAGTTTATATCATGGTTTTAATTCACATCATATTATAAACTATTCCAAATAGTGTATTATAACTTCATGATTGGGTGCTTTTTTTTTTTCTTTGCAACACAAAAAGTATTGCACTTGACTCAAGTGAAGTGAATTCTGGGCACAAATTTCCAGAGTTTTCTCAATTAAACAGCATCCCATCTCTGGGGAATTATCCCAATTATTGTCTCTGAAAACTCTGCACTTTATCAAATCAGATTCCATAGAAATGCACACGTCTGATAAAAGCTAGTGACCCAAGTTTAGACTAAAACGGTGCCAGGTGAGGGGAAAGTTACAATAAAGGAATGCAGTTTTCCTGCAGCTGTTACCTCTTAAACATTCTCCTGTCTGGAAGATCTAAAGAGCGGAGAGTCACTGTTGGAGGCTTCTTTCTGTAGGAAAATTCAGATATCCATTAATAATAAAACAAAAAAAGCAACCAAAAAAAAGGAGAAGACAGATCAAAGAGGGATGGGAGTGTAATATTGTTTTTCTGCCAAAGGAACGAAGGAAGGCAGAATGTAAAAGCAAAAGGCCCACAGAGAGAGAATTTCCTCTTTGAAATATGTGGAACATTCAATACATCTCCTAAGCATTAAGCACTTTGTGGAAACATGCAAATTTCCAAGGTTGAGGCGTTTGTGTGAATAATAAAATACGGAACTATAAAAACTGACTTTAGTGAACTAGAAACTGTACAAACATTGTACACAATGTTAAAACTTTTTTTTTCCATCAGTACCTTACACAGTTTCACAAATGACCCTTCGGATTTACCAATTGTTTGATATTTAGATTACGACAAGACTGACCAACATCCAGATCTGAATTTGGGGATGAGTTCTAGGCTTTTTACAGGTTTTTAGGACAATATTAATGCTGCCTGTCATTCCTTCAGAAATGACCATACACCCGGACTGTATGTGAGAACATGCACTGCAAAGTGCTTATAAACATGTAGTTAAGATCGTCTAGTTCAGGGGTTCTCAACCTTTTCTGCTTTAAGGCCCACCTATTCATACTTGTAACGAGACAGGGCCCATTAAAAATAGATCCCCAATTACTTTGGCTCATCTATTCTATTAGAATCTAATAATCTACTGTAAATTGTATTAATGGGATGCAACATCACTCCCTGTTACAGAAGGGGGCCCAGGAATTAAATACATGCAATAAAACCAAACAATTTTTAATTGTAGGTATTGTATTTAAAACTGTATGGATGTGCCAGAAGCCAACATAAAACCCTGCATGCAGGACATTCTCAGTCAAAAGGGATTAATGATCCAAAAGTGGAGTCTGGTCGATCAACACAAGAACTTATTGCCATGTTTGTGTACAACAAACAAGCAAGTTATTAAAACCAAGAAGTACACTCAAAAGAAGTGGATATAGAAACCACTTAATTGGATAGATCCTTACACGCTAACAAAGAAGAATTTTTCCTAGGAATTTGAAAATTATCCATCTGTTGAGTTCCCCGATATCTCGAACTACCTGGTGCTGCAGACATGGTTCTACACGGACAAACAGATGAAAACCTGGAAGAGCATGGAGGACACTACAAGATCGACGGCGGTAGACGGATCTAAGTGCAGGAAGTATGTTTATTAGCAGACGTGATATTTACAAAAGCAAAACAGAAAGCAGAATATTTAAAAAGCATTATAAACATGGCTAGAAACAAACGTGACAGTGATGATGCTTTGCAAAGCCTCTGTGAAAACAGCTTCCGTATCTGCACGGCTTGCGCTCAAGTGTTTCCCATAATGACTGGGTCCCAAACACGCGCACAATGCGCTCTGTAAGTGCACACGGCCACTCAAGCTGCACCAGGCTCAAGCGCACAGAGGCGTGACAGTCAAGTGTTCACCTACTGTGACCACAACTTTTAGCTCATGTGTATAATTGCCATCAAAATGCATCATTTTCATCAATAACCCATCGCAAAGCATCATGAGCTGTAGTGTGACCGTAGCTTAGTGAAGTGGATGTGACGTCGGATGCAACCCAGCAATTGTACCTTACTACAAGAAAAAATTAGCTTAAACTTGGAAAAAAATTCGCGGCCCACTAGATGCCACTTTGCGGCCAGCTAATGGGCTGCAGCCCAGTGGTTGAGAAACACTGGTCTAGTTGCTTGTATGTAACTTACAGTGGTGCTTGAAAGTTTGTGAACCCTTTAGAATTTTTTTATATTTCTGCATAAATAGGACCTAAAACATCATCAGATTTTCACACAAGTCCTAAAAGTAGATAAAGAGAACCCAGTTAAACAAATGAGACAAAAATATTATACTTGGTCATTTATTTATTGAGGAAAATGATCCAATATTACATATCTGTGAGTGGCAAAAGTATGTGAACCTCTAGGATTAGCAGTTAATTTGAAGGTGAAATTCGAGTCAGGTGTTTTCAATCAATGGGATGACAATCAGGTGTGAGTGGGCACCCTGTTTTATTTAATGAACAGGGATCTATCAAAGTCTGATCTTCACAACATGTTTGTGGAAGTGTATCATAGCACGAACAAAGGAGATTTCTGAGGACCTCAGAAAAAGCGTTGTTGATGCTCGTCAGGCTGGAAAAGGTTACAAAACCATCTCTCAAGAGTTTGGACTCCACCAATCCACAGTCAGACAGATTGTGTACAAATGGAGGAAATTCAAGACCATTGTTACCCTCCCCAGGAGTGGTCAACCAACAAAGATCACTCCAAGAGCAAGGCATGTAATAGTCAGTGAGGTCACAAAGGACCCCAGGGTAACTTCTAAGCAACTGAAGGCCTCTCTCACATTGGCTAATATTAATGTTCATGAGTCCACCATCAGGAGAGCACTGAACAACAATGGTGTGCATGGCAGGGTTGCAAGGAGAAAGCCACTGCTCTCCAAAAAGAACATTGCTGCTCGTCTGCAGTTTGCTAAAAATCACGTGGACAAGCCAGAAGGCTATTGGAAAAATATTTTGTGGATGGATGAGACCAAAATAAAACTTTTTGGTTTAAATGAGAAGTGTTATGTTTGGAGAAAGGAAAACACTGCATTCCAGCATCAGAACCTTATCCCGTCCTTGAAAAATGGTGGTAGTATCATGGTTTGGGCCTGTTTTGCTGCATCTGGGCCAGGACGGCTTGCCATCATCGATGGAACAATGAATTCTGAATTATACCAGCGAATTCTAAATGAAAATTTCAGGACATTTGTCAGGCAAGTTGTCAGGCAAGACAACGACCCTAAGCACACAAGTTGTTCTACCAAAGAATGGTTAAAGAAGAATAAAGTTAATGTTTTGGAATGGCCAAGTCAAAGTCCTGGCCTTAATCCAATCGAAATGTTGTGGAAGAACCTGAAGCGAGCAGCTCATGTGAGGAAACCCACCAATATCCCAGAGTTGAAGCTGTTCTGTATGGAGGAATGGGCTAAAATTCCTCCAAGCCGGTGTGCAGGACTGTTCAACAGTTACCAGAAATGTTTAGTTGCAGTTATTGCTGCACAATAACTTATTGTTATTGTTTAGTCTATGTCTAGTTCCTATCTAGGAGTGTTTATACTGTTTATATTGTTGTTTGTTTGTTTTTCAATTATTCTATTTTTATTTATTGCATTGCCTGTTTGCACCGTGGGTCAGAGAGGACTGATATTTCATCTGTGCTGTAAGTCGAGCATGTATAGCATATCTGACAATAAAGTTGACTTGACTTGACAAGGGGGTCACACCAGATACTGATAGCTAAGGTTCACATACTTTTGCCACTCACAGATATGTAATATTGGATCATTTTCCTCAATAAATAAATGACCAAGTATAATATTTTTGTCTCATTTGTTTAACTGGGTTCTCTTTATGTACTTTTAGGACTTATGTGAAAATCTGATGATGTTTTAGGTCATATTTATGCAGAAATACAGAAAATTCTAAAGGGTTCACAAACTTTCAAGCACCACTGTATCTCATTTTAAAGGAGATTGCTTTTTGTGGAGAAGTTTTTTTTTTAATCTTATACAGAGAAATGCACATACTTGGCTTGCAAAGCTATAGACATGATATTGTGTTTTCTTGAAGAGCTGGCTAACATTATTGGCCTATATTTAATACACTGAGGCATGGGTCATTTATATATTACATATAAAGATGAATACTAATATTTAACAGTTGTTAACCAGTGTTGCCAGATTTCAGCAAAGTGTCCAGCCGAAATACGTCTTAAAAACACAAAAATTATCTGAAACTTGCAGGGGAAAAAAAAAAATTCAAAAAGGGAGATATAGTTTTCTTCTTTTTCTCACCACTTGCATGGGAAGCATGCATAACTTATGTACAGACATTCTCCACTCCCTAATCCCCCTTTCTCTCTCCCAGCCTGCAGTATATCTTACAGTAGTTCTGTACTTCATAGACACACTGTCTGCACTTTGCTTTTGTTTTGTAGAAATGAATTATATATTTAATTGTGATCATTTGCTATAAAACAAGATCTTGGTTGCCACTGAGTATTTTATTTTATTTGCTTATTTTAATTTTTGAGGTGTTGGTGGCTCATGGGTTAAGATGCTTGGTTGCTGGTCAGAAGGTTGGTGGTTCAAGCCCAGGCACCACCGGGCTGCTATTGTTGAGTCTTTGAGCAAGGCCCTTACCTGCTTAACCCTATCCACATTGACCCCATAGGGGTGGTAAAAAGATAGAAAACAAATATTTCCCCCCCAACTTTCTGTAAAAATAGCAACCTAACTATCCTTTCCTCTGCTCCTTTTCTACTGAAAATATTCACAGCAGAACCATGGGGAAGTGTGATTCCTGCCCCAATGGAGCCTATTTTGTACTTATTGTAGTTCCACTTTTTGACCACTAGGTGTAATAATAACTCGATGGAGCTTGTGAATAAGCTGTCACATGACTGTGCAAAAAATCAAGCAAATCAATGAACATTCAGCTAATATCTGTCAAATAAAATGCTTTTAATCTTGTGGTCTTTTTTTTTTTTTGGTCTCTCTCTTTCTCACACACACGCGCACACACACGCACACACACACTTGTGTGTGTGTAAAAAATCATTGCTTGAAAAAGCCCCCTAAACCCAGAGGACTTGAAGAATGCACCAGGAATAGTAATGCATAAATTACCTGCCTTTGTTTCAGCGCAGTGTTTAAATGAAATATTTGTCTTGGCTTTGGAGACAGCATATTCTTTATTTCATCACTGAACTATTTCCTCAGCAGTGTGCCTCACCATAAACAAATGGCCCCCATTGGAAGCAAAAGTTTTTCCTTTGTTGTAAAAACAGAACCGAGGCCTAAGAATATTTCCATGTGTTGTGAAATGTGCAATGTCAGCGTTTTTCACAAAACGTGAGGGATTTACAGAGATGGTGATTGAAACACAACCCTTGACGACATCACAAACAGCCATGCACATCTGTCTTTCACACTTTTGGGTCTGCTTTATTTATTCTATGTATGCACCTACAGGGTCTGTATTAAGCACAGTTCCCTCACTGGCTCATAATTGAAATGTCTGGTAAAGGTGGTCAAGGCTTTGCTTCAATTTCTCATCTGGCAAAATGTAGTCTTTTCATGTTGGCTTCTTTAATTATGTGTTTGAATTCTTCAGGGTTGATGTGTTCATTTTGAAAGCATTCCCTCTCAGAGTCCATACCGAATTAGAATGAATATGAAATTGCACTGGGTGGCTTACTTTAGGATTTATTCATTTTTTAATCATAGCTGGTTAGTTTATAGGGCGGCACGGTGGTATAGGGGTTAGCACTGTCGCCTCACAGCAAGAAGGTTCTGGGTTCGAGCCCAGTGGCTGATGGGGGCCTTTCTATGTAGAGTTTGCATGTTCTGCCCAGGTTTCCTCCACAGTCCAAAGATATGCAGGTTAGGCTAATTGGTGGCTCTAAATTGACTGTGAATGTGAGTGTGAATGGTTGTTTGTCTCTATGTGTTGGCCCTGCAATGATCTGGTGACTTGTCCAGGGTGTACCCCGCCTCTTGCCTATAGTCAGCTGGGATAGGCTACAGCTTGCCTGTGACCCTGTACAGGATAAGCGGCTACAGATAATGGATGGATGGATGGTTGGTTAGCTTATAGGATGGTTGTGCAGTGAAAATGATCACACTGTTGGTTTTAGTGGGAAAAATTCAGAATCCATAATAAATTCATTACTGTCCTTTGAAAACCCTTCATATGATGAAATTTTGATATTTGTTTTTATATTACTATACTATACAGTCACAAGACCTGTCTGCTAATTACTCTATTAACAATTGTGGAGGTAGAATGGGTGTATTTATTGGGTGTACTTATTTTTTCTCCCACCTGGTTTCTGAATGTTGGCTTCCTTTTAAAAAAAAAAAAAAAACTACACAAAGACAATATATTAAAATTCGTTGTTGTTGTTATCACCTCAGGTTATTTGTTTATAGAAGTTAGTGAGGACCACACAATTATTATCTAGGTCCTGTTAAATAAAAATGGATGCTGTACTTTTTCCCCCATGGCCATACAATATATGGCCAAAAATATGTGGACACCTTTGGGATGAACTGGAATGCCAAAGGCGCCCCAGGCCTCCTCGCACGACCTCACTGCCTGACCTCACTAATGCTGTTGTGGCACAAATCACCACCACCACGCTCCAAAATCTAGTGGAAAACCTTTTTAGAATGGTGGAGGTTGTTATAACAGTAAAAATGGGACTAAATCTGAAATAAATCTGGAATGGGATGGTCATCAAGCACATATGGGTCTGATAGTGATGTGTCCACATACTTTTGGCCATGTAGTGTTTGCATTAATTATATTTGTGTAATTATTGTCAGTAGCATAGAAGCATAGCTACTTCACTGGTGCATCGTTGCAGATGAAAACAGATATATGTATACTGAAGTAAGGTTAAAGGTGGTCCAAGCTTTGCCTCAGTCACACAGCTGGCAATTTTGTTCTTTTCTTTTTTCTTTTCTTCTTGACGATTTTTTTATTTTGCTTACTCTACACATGACACATCTTTATGTGGGTTTTATAGTCCAAAATGTATATTTTTTTAAATTGGCTCTTTCTTTTCGCCCATAGTCAGCTGGGATAGGCTCCAGCTTGCCTGCAACCCTGTAGGACAGGATAAGCGGCTACAGATAATGGATGAATGGATGGATGGATGGATGGATGGGCTCTTTCTTTTTGTGCTTCATTCATTCCACTTCTAAAACAGAAAAGGCTGTGTCTTAGCCTTTATTATTTCTCCATGTGTAGTCCATCATTTTGTACACGGTTTCATTCCTCGTGTAAATAAATCAAACCAGAGAAAGCAAACTCACATTTACCCATGTGGGAGTCCTTAAATGGTCAGATGCAACGAAAGTGCAGTAATTTTATGTGCTTTTCAAACATTCTTCAACTTGGGGGTATTGTTGCTTTTTTCTTTAAAAAATCATTAAGCAAACAAAGGGAATTCCCCTAAGGATGATATGTACAGATAAGGTTTTGCTTTGTCTTGTTTGGCTAAAGTCAGAAGGCTTGGAGGCTGACGCTAAGTTGCATTCCTTCCAAAACCATACAGCCCAGTTATACTACATTAACCTCCAAATAACATTCTGCCAAATGCACCTTCCCAAAGACTAATTGAAACATTGATGACTGTTAGATAGCGTGAACACACAATGCAAAACAAACTAACTTCACATTCATTATTTTCATTAATTAGTTTATTAAACGTTTTTGATTTCAGACTGGAGTCTCCATCGGATGTTACTGAACTTTGAGCTGTGAAAGAAAGTACAAGGCAGAAAATACAGTATATTTTGATTCTGTTTGAACCCTCAGGCATACTCAGTGTGATTGCATATCAGATTCAACTGATCCAATGAATACTGCAGTCAGAATTAGGCAACTTGGTCCGCTGCTGGTTTTAGATACAGCAACTTTCACTGCATGTGCATTACGTTTGTGTATAACACCTGAGGATAAGCATTTATGAAAACAGCATGGACTCCTGCAATATACTTATTGCTTATATTGTAATAAATAAGTGTGTCTTGTTCCAATGCTGTGTTTGTTTTCTTTGGGATACCTCATTTAACAAACTAATGAGGGCAGTCAATTAGCTGCAAATGAACTCTTTCAAAAAATGTTTTTCTTTCTTTCTTTCTTTTCTTTTTTTTGCCAACATTTGGGAATGCATTTCTGAGTCACTCTTAAGGTCTGTTTTATGACCTGGGCACCATAAGTTATGTATTATGCAAGGCTGACACTTGCACGACTTTTGGCCACGATTTTGTCGTGGCAAGTCGTGCCATTTTGGGGCACGAACTGGGAGGCTCCTGCACTGTTCACGACTAGTTCACGCATAGTTCACGACGAGTTCACGAATGCGTGCCCGTCCACATTCACGAACTGGCACGACGAGTTCACGCATAGTTTGCGCATAGTTTACACACTTCCCGCATTGGCACGACGAGTTTGCGCAATTCGGACGGTGTCGTGCCGACTTGGGCACGCCTGTGTCATGCACAACCTCATCCTCATCAGATACCCACACGCAATTTCAGAAGTGGACCGCGAAGATCCGGACACACATGATCTGATCCCTGGTGGATGGAGGACTGACCGACACCTGCAGGGGCTGCTGCCTCTAACCGGCCATCATACCCAGAAGGATGCAAAGGATCAGCGAGACTACCTGTCACATTACTACATGTCCCCTGCTGGTGCTGTCCCTTGGCAAGAAAGAATGGTAGTAGCTTCATGAGCTGCATCCACAGTTGTTCCATTTTTGAAATAAAAGAAACGAAACTCCCCCCCCCAAAAAAAGTCATGAAGGAATAGAAAATAAAAGACATTAAAGAAAAAAGCAAGAAAAAAAATTGCGAATGGCGAGAAGTGTCCGGGAAGCCCTATATATACCCCCGCACCGACGCGAGCGCCACTGTCGCGCAGTAATCGTGAACTGCTCGTGAACTCGTCGTGAACTGCTCGTGCCATGCGCAAACTGTTCGTGAAGTGCGTAAACTAGTCGTGAACTGCTCGTGCCATCAATGCGTGACCGTGTCAGTGGGAAGGCACGGCCACGCTGCGACGCGCACCAATTCGTGAACATGTCGTGAACTCGACGTGAGCTGTTCGTGAACTATTCGTGGCAGTTCGTGACAGTCGTGGCATGGCGCGCACTTCCACGCACTGGCACGCATCCTCCCGCATCGTCACGACGAGATCACGAACAGTTTGCGCATAGTTCATGACCCGGTCGCGAAATTTTGTCGTGACCAAAATTTTGAACATTTCAAAATTCTCGTCCCGACATGGCACGCAGTCACGACGGGTTTACGCACACTTCACGCCAGTTTACGACTAGTTTGCGCACTGGCACGACTGGAGTCGTGCCAATGCGTGCCACGGAATCGTGCAAGTGTCATGCAAGGCTTAGTCTCACAAGCAAGAACTTTAGCTTCATTATAGTGTCTGATACATTTAGTAAGCCAAGAACCACATACTGTCACAGAAAGTAATTTGACTGACATGACAGATGACCCACTGTAAAAATGATAACTAGTAATTCTTGAGCTCATAAAAATTTTCAAATTGATTTGACTCAGAAATAAAACTTGGTTATTTGCAATTAACAAAGACTTGTCTCGGGGGGGGGGGGCGTCATGGTGGTGTAGTGGTTAGCACTGTCACCTCACAGCAACAAGGTTCTGGGTTCCAGCCCAGTGGCCAACGGGGGCCTTTCTGTGTGGAGTTTGCACGCTTTGCCCGTGTCCGCATGGGTTTCCTCTGTGTGCTCCGGTTTCCCCCACAGTCCAAAGACATGCAGGGTAGGCTAATTAGTGGCTCTAAATTGACCGTAGGTGTGAATGTGAGTGTGAATGGTTGTCTGTGTCTATGTGTCAGCCCTGTGATGATCTGGTGACTTGTCCAGGGTGTACCCCGCCCTTCGCCCGTAGTCAGTTGGGATAGGCTCCAGCTTGCCTGCGACCCTGCACAGGATAAGCAGTTACGCATAATGGATAGATGGAAAGACTTGTTTCTGCAGCAAACTTCTCGCTATTGATGACTGAGCAAGTATTTTCAAAATACTATAACAAGGATTTTTGAGTTGTAGTCAGTTTTATTAGCCCCTTGAGAGCAACCCTGTGCTTCTCTTAATTTGAGATGTGTGAGCAGGAGGTTGTGTCGCATTTTATTTTAGACTGGTCTAGTTCACTGTGTTTAGTGTTCATTTTTTAGTTCACTTTAGTGCACCTATTTTCAATATACATGTCTTGTTTGCCTTTGAAAAAGAAATTTGTGACATTATCAGTATCTACTTCCCAAGATGCTCTGGATTTTATTTGATTTAATGTTGTGAAGTGGTTGAGGCCCTTTATCACTATATTCAGTCAACACATTTTTGTATGTTGTACTTGAGGCAAGACTTACCTCAGTCTTTGCCTGTTATCCCGCATGTTCATAAACATTGTTTCAGCTAACTTTCAGCTGTGTGCTCTTTATTTTATTTGCATATTAATTTATTTGTTGAGCGTTCCTTAAATACAGTTGCAACAACATACAAGTTCATTGTTAAATTTCATTGTTAGCCTCACAAGGATATCATAATTAGGTGAACAAGAAGATTCAAGTTGACAGAACTCTCATCTAAACTTGAAAGCTCATTAACAGTAAAGTCAGTTACAGTAGTCAAAAGTTGAGAAAACTCAAAAATCTCGTGCAGCATGTTGCCTTGATAATTTGAGTTTTCGCAACATTTTCATTTTTACAGTGCAGAGATTTTCCCACAGGCTGTAGGAGAACCATTTTCAGTCCAATAACTACTTTTATTCTATCCACATTCACTGGATATGAGTAATCGCACGCTCTGATTGGCTACTCTACTACTAGGCTATCAGCTCATATACCGTGAGAGAGAAAAACAAAATGGCGGCGTGTTGCTGAACCAACCAAGGACGAAATAAAAACTATTTGAAAACAAAACCCCGAAAAATACAAAAAAAGTGCAACAAAATATGGAATAAAAGTATTTGATGGTAAGAACATATCTTTTTTTTAATTTTTCAAGAATTATTATCATTGCATTTTTCACAAATTGCTACTGTCATTTCGCCAGTTTGTTTACATTCTAAGAAGAAATTATTTTGTCTGATGTTTTTTATTTATTTTTTATTTATCGAATTTGCAAAAAATAAAAATAAAAATGCTCTGTTTCTCAAAATCCAGTGAGTGTGGATAGACTAAAACAGTTATTCCACTCAATCTCGTCATCCATGGCTTTATAGCCAACTCGGTGCTACGCGCCTCATTGGCTATCAGCTCATGTACGACTCGATTTCATGGAATAACCATTAAATATCTTTTCTTTGAATTGTTCATTGCATCTCAGTGTTTTCCTGCTGGAAACTAGTGCACAGATGTACATTTACACACAAGTATAAATCCGATTGCACCCTTCAACATTTGCAAGGTTGTAGTCAGAATAGTGTAAAAAAAGATACCAGATGTTCCTTATCCCATGGGTAAAACATCCGAGGTTCAGATTGTGTGTGTATTGACCCCTGACTGTATGAAGCCAGTTGACTTTGTGTGTTGTTGACAGTTGATCATATATTTGGAAGTTGCATTTAATAGAAAAAGAAATCTTCAGCTGCGATGACCTGGCGACTTGTCCAGGGTGTACCCTGCCTCTCACCCATAGTCAGCTGGGATAGGCTCCAGCTTGCCTGCGACCCTGAACAGGATAAACAGCTACAGATAATGGATGGATGAATGGAAATCTTCAATTTTTTTGATGCCTTTGTTCCATTGTTAGTCAGTCTAAGGTGAAGTGTAACATATTTGCCCAAACTCTAAATCATAAGAATTTAATGATGTGTAATAAACCAGACTCTGGAGATTATTGAAGATCTTCATGCAGAAGGGTTTATTACAGTAATCAAGCCAACTCAGAGTCATAATGGTTGAAAGGGTTAAACACAGACGGGTACAATATTTCCAGAAAGAGCACAAATCCAAAGAGTAAACAACCTCTGAGCAAAGTCAAAACATGATAGTATCAATCAAGGTAAACACAGCTCAGAGCTTACGTCAACTCTAGGACTGGAAAGACTTTACAATGGTGCATCGCGATGATTAGACCTTATATAATCTAAAATCAGGATGTTACCTATCTGGACATGGTAAACTAGAAGTCAGGTGTAGACCTTTCCTGGAAGGGATGTGTAATATCCTGGACTGGTGTGACATAATACTACACCATTCATGCTTTGACATCTAAGGCAAGAACATTTCTGATGCATTTAAAATTTATTTAATCAAATTTTACTCCAGGGCGGCACGGTGGTGTAGTGGTTAGCGCTGTCGCCTCACAGCAAGAAGGTCCTGGGTTCGAGCCCCGGGGCTGGCGAGGGCCTTTCTGTGTGGAGTTTGCATGTTCTCCCCGTGTCCGCGTGGGTTTCCTCCGGGTGCTCCGGTTTCCCCCACAGTCCAAAGACATGCAGGTTAGGTTAACTGGTGACTCTAAATTGACCGTAGGTGTGAATGTGAGTGTGAATGGTTGTCTGTGTCTATGTGTCAGCCCTGTGATGACCTGGCGACTTGTCCAGGGTGTACCCCGCCTTTTGCCCGTAGTCAGCTGGGATAGGCTCCAGCTTGCCTGCGACCCTGTAGAAGGATAAAGCGGCTAGAGATAATGAGATGAGATGAGAAATATTACTCCAAAGTAAATTTACTTTATTTCTTAATAATATTTGTTTGGGCGGTACGGTGGTGTAGTGGTTAGCGCTGTCGCCTCACAGCAAGAAGGTCCTGGGTTCGAGCCCCGTGGCCGGCGAGGGCCTTTCTGTGCGGAGTTTGCATGTTCTCCCCGTGTCCGCGTGGGTTTCCTCCGGGTGCTCCGGTTTCCCCCACAGTCCAAAGACATGCAGGTTAGGTTAACTGGTGACTCTAAATTGACCGTAGGTGTGAATGTGAGTGTGAATGGTTGTCTGTGTCTATGTGTCAGCCCTGTGATGACCTGGCGACTTGTCCAGGGTGTACCCCGCCTCTTGTCTGTAGTCAGCTGGGATAGGCTCCAGCTTGCCTGTGACCCTGTAGAACAGGATAAAGCGGCTAGAGATAATAATAATGATGATGAATGATGATATTTGTTTGTAACGACTGTTTCATTTTTGCTTGAACATATGGTTTCTGAGTTAGCATCACTGCTTTTTAGTCTGCAATAATTATGATCATTAGTTGTGTTAAAGTGTGTGTGTGTGTGTGTGTGTGTGTGTGTGTGTGTTGTAGCATCTGTATTTTCTCCATGCTAATAGGACATACATCAGGATCTCCTCACACATAGATTTTTCCCATGGGAACATCACGTCACTGATACACACACACACACACACACACACACACACACACACACACACACACACACACACACACACACACACAGAAGTGTTTTCTTGGGCCTGTTTGATGAGGCTGATGATGAGGTGGCATACTGGGACATGCTGTTTTCATGTCTTCATTTCCCCTTAACCACAGCATGAGAATATAGGGATAACCGATGAACCGATAGAGTTGTGCTTTATGGCTGGGAAAATGGAGATTATTACTGAAAAAATGAATAAATGAATAAGTCTACAGTCAGGAATTATAAGAGAGTTCAAGTTTATCTGAATGGAATGTTGTGTACATTTTTATAGCCACTGTAGCTCGTATATATAAGCATATTCATGTTAATATAGTGAATAATTATGTTACTGGCATTCCAAATATGTCTAGCATGCAAAATGCCCTCTAATTTATATAAACACTTGCCAGTATGCAGCAGTCAAGCAAATCAAGTGCACATACTTGTCTAGAGGTCAAACATGAATCACAAGGTAATACTACTAATATTCTCCAAGATGTAATTGTAGAGATTTGATCAGGTTTCAAAGTTTACTGGATTCAAAAAGAGAGAAAGTGGGTCTAATATGACTCTAGGCCAAATATACTCGAATTTAATCTTGAAGATATTTTCATACACATTAATAATCACACCCAATAAGAAATATTTAACATGTCAGAGATATATAATATACCGTGAACTGTCAGAAATAGGGGTACAGTAGGAGTCCATTTCTGTCCCCCAAGGTACAATCTACACTAATGTACCCTCAAGGGTTTATTATTGGACCTCAAGGTAACTATGTGTTCCTTTTTAGGGCCAAAAAGGTACAAATAAGTACCTTAGAGACAGTGATGGCTGGTGGTCTTTGAAATAGGGGAAACTCAGTTTTAGATCTATGTAATAAAAATTTTCAATTATTTGTTCTTTTTCATTCGTCAATTATTTATCAATTTGTTGTTGTTTATATGTGAATTCTGCCTTGTTCTATTCTGATGCTACCAAGTAAACTTAAGTGTGCACATGAACTTAAGTGTTCCTTGCCTTTCTCATGCCTTTTGTATGCCCTGTCAAAGTTGGCCAAATCTCCAAAACCCAGTTTTGACCAAATAATACATCCCTGGGATGGTTTCATTCAGAGACAAGGCTAACAGGACCTTCTCTTGGTCAAAACACTCCCAGTTAACCAGTTTACTTTGTCATACCAAGACAGCTAAAATGAGCGATTGGGTCCCCCTGAATTTTGAATTAAATCGATCTTGGGCATTGATCTGCCCTGTTGTTTAATTTTGAGCCTCTCTTCATAAGGAAGAGCATCACATGTCTTCTCCAAAATCAGGTCGACAACATTAGCAACATTTACCATTTCACACAGCTAACAGCTAGCTCAATAGCTGGCTAGATTTCCCCTCTATTACCTGGCTTAAAATAAACAGCCTTTACTGAACCGAAACGAAAGCAAGTAACAAACTCACAAACTCTATATTTACAATTTTATTGACAGTATATACAAATGGAAATAGGAACTGTATATCAGTAGGAAAAGAACGAGAACTAGCAGCAGCTAGTCTCATGACTTCATTTGACAAGACACCACATGGACTGAGCTTGAATCCCTCCGATGCAACATATAATTTTAAAACGCTGTCAGTCACATGACAGTCAAAAGAGATTTAAGAGTTCCTCCAATCATCATACAGAAGCCCACCGTCCAGTCCTGCCTTACCGTCAGTGACTCTTCATAGACCCCCAGTGAAGCCGGGTGTCCAGAAATTAAGTTTTAAAAACATATTGTCCAATAAATGTCTAGCTTTGTTGCACTAAGATCAAAGCATATTCCATAGTGGCATTAAACTACAAAGATGCCGAGCATCAATGGGTTTTCAATGGGTCATGTTTCCACGGGCTTTTGTGGGGAAAAATCACATTATCAGATTATGACGACCAGCGAGAAATAACTGCTGAACGAACTAGCCATAAAGCTGAGCACTTTCTAGCACAAAATATTGATTTGGAATACGAGAGTTAAGTAGTGTAAATACATATTTAACAGACCAACTTTTTCGTGACATTTTACAGGAAGCTGGGCTTCTCTTCTAGTCATAGCGCAGTTGCCTCTGCTTAGAGGGTACTGCTCCAGTGACAAGCCATTGTACCCCTAAAGATGCAATAATGTACTTTATTTTCTGAAAGTATGTATGTTGGTTGGTTGGTTGGTTATCTGCATCTTTTTCCCACCTCTATGTACGGTCGGTGTGGATAGGGTTGAGCAGGTAGGGTTAACCCTTTGATGTAAAACATGGGTCAAAAGTGACCCGGCTGAGTTTTTATCTTCTATATCTTTGCAATAAATTAATTCCATCATTCAGTATTCAAGGTGTTCCTCAATTAACTTGTTTTTGATCATCATAAATCCTTATTTTATTTTTCCCTTTCTTACTTTTAGAATAAAAACCCTTTTTGTATCACTACCCTTCTAATGCACAACATGGGTCAAAAACGACCTGCATTAATTTTCCAGGTTATTTCATGTATGGCTGAGTGTTTCTATGATATACCTTTGAAATAAATTCATTTTGTCATTTACTTTTCCAAATATGCAGTAAATATCTTGTTTTTGTTTAGCACAAATCATCATTTTTATTTTTCCTTTCTTAAGTTATGAACAAGCACAGCTTTTGTAATTCTACATCAAGTTTACACACATGGGTCAGAAACGACCCGCATGCATTTACTCCAGCGTTTGGTGGGAACTGTGAATTGTGCTTGTGTCAGACATTTCACAGCTCAGCACAGCGCCCTTTGCCCATCTCATACATGGAAGTAATGTTTTTCAATTGTTCTAACATTACCTTAGAAAAAAATTGATTATGTTTAGGTTACCTTGAGAGTGAGTAGATTACTTGTCAGAAAGTTACAAGTAATTACTATTAGCTACCTAGCTGTTGACATATCTCTTCAAGAATCTAACAAACTGAGGGATCTGCTATCGGATACAAAAAACATTCATACCATCTCCGGAACCCACACAACTATCAGACGTTCAAGTGCAGGACTAAGCGATTTCAAAGTAGCTTTGTACCTAGCTATGTTAAGATATGGGATAATGATTTATAGGACTTGATTTTTTTATTATTATATTTTTATAGAGTAACAATGATTTTTAATTGTACATTTGTAAATATTTTTCAAACTTATGGTTTGCAATTGATATTAATTAAATATTATTATTATTATTATTATTATTATTATTATTATTATAAAGACATATTCTACTTTAGCTAGCTAATTTTATTGTAGTTGGCTTAGCTAACTACATAGTTAATAAATAAATAACTGGCCCCATTCACTGCTAAAGTAATTACCTGAAACAAATTATTATTATAGTATTAAGACATTTAATTTTAAATCACACTTGGATGACCCATGTGTAGTAATATAAAAAGTATTTTGTTCATAAAGTGGGAAAGAAAAAATTAAATTAATGATTTGTGGTGGGCGGCACGGTGGTGTAGTGGTTAGCGCTGTCGCCTCACAGCAAGAAGGTCCTGGGTTCGAGCCCCGTGGCCGGCGAGGGCCTTTCTGTGCGGAGTTTGCATGTTCTCCCCGTGTCCGCGTGGGTTTCCTCCGGGTGCTCTGGTTTCCCCCACAGTCCAAAGACATGCAGGCTAGGTTAACTGGTGACTCTAAATTGACCGTAGGTGTGAATGTGAGTGTGAATGGTTGTCTGTGTCTATGTGTCAGCCTTGTGATGACCTGGCGACTTGTCCAGGGTGTACCCCGCCTTTCGCCCGTAGTCAGCTGGGATAGGCTCCAGTTTGCCTGCGACCCTGTAGAAGGATAAAGTGGCTAGAGACGATGAGATGAGATGATTTGTGGTAATTAAAAACAAGATATTTAAAGAATACTTGGAATATTCAATCATAAAATAAATTGATTTCAAAAGATAGAGCAAAGAAAAACTCAGTCAGCATGAAATAACCTGGAAAAAGAATGCGGGTCATTTTTAACCCATGTTGTGCATTAGAAGGGATGTGTATATGTTTTGCATCAAAGGGTTAAGGGCCTTGCCCAAGGGCCCAATGGTGGCAACCTGGTTGCACCAGGGCTCACTCAAACCTTTGACCTTCTAATCAGCAACCCAGTGCTTTAACTGATGAACCAGCCACCATCACCCCCACAGTATACTGTGTATGTCAAGAAAATAAAGTGATGTAGTTTATCAGTTCTATTGTGCTACATTGTTGACAAAATAGGCCATAAACTGCTTATTTTAAAATGAATGGTGCTATCAGGTGACTGCTAGAAATAGTTAATAGACTTTTTTGTTTGTTTGTAAACAGCAGTAATGTGGTTTATGGGTGGAGCCAAACTGGTGGAAGAATGTGACAGTTAGTGGTGTTGTGTGTCAGTTTACATCATAGGAATATGGATCACCTGGATGCCTTTTACAGTTATTTGAATGGTTTGCCAGCAGTAGACGGGTTGTCTTACACGATTAAACTGATGCTTAACCATGGGGTGAGGTTTCCTGACCCACCAATGATATTATGTGGTCAAAAGGCTTAGTTTAGTTTGTGCTCAGTAATAGCGTAAAAATGTCATATCATAGATATAATATTACCATATGCCCCATTTGTTGATTACATGCTTGCAAAAATACTGAACTATGCTATAGCTAAACTGTCTATGAGCAACTTTCTTTCTTTACATGCTACTTCTGCTTCATGCTAATGTTGGTCAGTGGTGTTTATCATTATGAAACAGCCTACTGAGAATGCCAGCTTTGTGGTTGCTGCTGTTACTAATTCATCGTTATTAGCTACATCATTGATTTTTCCTTTGTGATAAACAGTGGAGAAAACCGTGTTGATATTAAATGAGCACTGCAGAGATGAGAAAGCTGGATGATAATAAACGACCATAAACGTCTGCATTTAGCTTCAAAGGGCGTCTTTGATGACGGTATTCTATAAAAATGAAGATCATCTTTTTTTGTGTTCTGACAGCCAGTGGCACAACAAAACATTTTTCCCTTATTTTGGGGATTTCGCCTGTTTCCCTCTGCTTGTTTCTGCTGTCTTTTTTGCCACCACAATGTGTGTGCAACTGCAGTGACGTAACCGTGACGTCTACTCCAAATTTGTGAACCCTTTAGAATTTTCTATATTTCTGCATAAATATAACCTAAAACATCATCAGATTTTCACACAAGTCCTAAAAGTAGATAAAGAGAACCCAGTTAAACAAATGAGACAAACATGTTATACTTGGTCATTTATTTGTTGAGGAAAATGATCCAATATTACGTATCTGTGAGTGGCAAAAGTGGCGGCACGGTGGTGTAGTGGTTAGCGCTGTCGCCTCACAGCAAGAAGGTCCTGGGTTCGAGCCCCGGGGCCGGCGAGGGCTTTCTGTGCGGAGTTTGCATGTTCTCCAAGTGTGCGCGTGGGTTTCCTCCGGGTGCTCCGGTTTCCCCCACAGTCCAAAGACATGCAGGTTAGGTTAACTGGTGACTCTAAATTGACCATAGGTGTGAATGTGAGTGTGAATGGTTGTCTGTGTCTATGTGTCAGCCCTGTGATGACCTGGCGACTTGTCCAGGGTGTACCCCGCCTTTCGCCTGTAGTCAGCTGGGATAGGCTCCAGCTTGCCTGCGACCCTGTAGAAGGATAAAGCGGCTAGAGATAATGAGATGAGTGGCAAAAGTATGTGAACCTCTAGGATTAGCAGTTAATTTGAAGGTGAAATTCGAGTCAGGTGTTTTCAATCAGTGGGATGACAATCAGGTGTGAGTGGGCGCCCTGTTTTATTTAAAGAACAGGGATCTATCAAAGTCTGATCTTCACAACACATGTTTGTGGAAGTGTATCATGGCACGAACAAAGGAGATTTCTGAGGACCTCAGAAAAAGCGTTGTTGATGCTCGTCAGGCTGGAAAAGGTTACAAAACCATCTCTAAAGAGTTTGGACTCCACCAATCCACAGTCAGACAGATTGTGTACAAATGGAGGAAATTCAAGACCATTGTTACCCTCCCAAGGAGTGGTCAACCAACAAAGATCACTCCAAGAGCAAGGCGTGTAAGTCAGTGAGGTCACAAAGGACCCTAGGGTAACTTCTAAGCAACTGAAGGTCTCTCTCACATTGGCTAATACAACCCCAATTCCAAAAAGGTTGGGACACTGTGTAAAACATAAATAAAAACAGAATGCAAAGATGTGCAAATCATGGAAGCATATTTCAGAGCAATATGCTGCCATCCAGACAAAATCTTTTTCAGGTAAGGCCTTCTTTCTTTCAGCAAGACAATGCCAAACCGCTTTCTGCACATATTAAAACTGCATGGCTCCGTAGTATAAGAGTCCAGGTGCTAAACTGGCCTTCCTGCAGTCCAGACCTGTCTCCTATTTAAAACATTTGGTGCATTATGAAGTGGAAAATACGACAAAGGTGACCCCTAACGATTGAGCAACTGAAATTTTATATCAGGCAAGAATGGAATGACATTTCTCTTTCAAAACTACAGCAATAGGTCTCCTCAGTTCCCAAACGTTTACAGTGTTGATAAAAGTAGAGGTGATGCAATACAGTGGTAAACATGCCCCTGTCCCAACATTTTTGAAACGTGTTGCTGATATCAAATTCAAAATGAGTATATATTTTTCAAAAAACAATAACGTGTCTCAGTTTCAACGTTTGATATGTTGTCTTTGTACTATTTTCAATGAAATATAGGGTTTCCATGATTTGCAAATCTTCACATTCAGTTTTTATTCATGTTTTACACAGTGCCCCAACTTTTTTGGAATTGGGGTTTGTGGCAGCGGGGGCGTGGTCAAGCGCCGGTCTGTGACAGGAGGGCGGAGTCAGGGAAGGTAAGTGGCAGAATCACGTCACCTGAGAGCAATTAACCTGTTTGTGTGTCTTCCCAGTGACTGCGCCCTATATCAGGAGGGAGAGCGAGAGCAGAGGGGCGCAACCCTGAACCAGACGCCAGTTGTGTGTGTGTCTCTGTAAAAAGTATTGCTAGACTGAAAAGTGTGGCAATAAAGCCAGTTGATAAAACCTGATCTCTGTCCTGCCGTCCTCTGTGCTCCACCCACACGTAGGGTCGTTACAGTGGTGCCGAAACCCGGGACAGTGGAGCACCAAACCCGCAGCCCCATGGAATCCTCCCCGTTCGCCGATCTGATCCACGCCCTCGCCACGGCTCAGCAAAGCCAGCACCAGGCACTCGTCACGCTCCGAAAGGAGCAGGAGCAGCGCTTCAAAGCCCTGGTGCTGGCCCAGCAGGAAGATCGCGAGGCGTTCCGGCATCTCCTCGCGTCGGCGGGGTCCACCAGCGCTCCGGCCGCGGGCCCGTCTCCCCTCATTGTCACCAAGATGGGCCCGCAGGACGACCCCGAGGCTTTCATCACGTTGTTTGAACAGGTCGCCGAAGCCTCGGGGTGGCCGATGGAGCAGCGCGCGGCGCGCCTCCTCCCCCTGCTCACGGGAGAGGCACAGCTGGCCGCGCTACAGCTCCCCGCCGACCGCCGGCTGGCCTACGCGGACCTTCGCCGGGCCGTCCTCCAGCGCGTGGGGCGCACACCGGAGCAACAGCGCCAGCGCTTCCGCGCGCTGCGACTGGAGGAAGTCGGCCGGCCGTTCGCGTTCGGCCAGCAGCTCCGGGACGCCTGCTGGCGGTGGCTGAGGGCCAACGATCGCGACGCCGAGGGAATCGTCGACCAGGTGGTACTGGAACAGTTCATCGCCCGCTTACCAGCCGGAACCGCGGAGTGGGTCCAGTGCCACCGCCCGGCGTCGCTGGATCAGGCAGTCGAGCTGGCAGAGGATCATCTGGCGGCTGTCCCGGCGGCAGGACAGCAGATGGCATCTTCTCTTCTCTCCTCTTCTCTCTCTCTCTCTCCCCCTCCTCCTGTGTCCTGTCCTCGCCCCATTCCCCCTCCGCGGAGGCGGGGGCCGGCACCCCCCCAGCCGGCCCGCCGCACCCGCGGTGCCCTCCCGTTTCTCCCTTCTGTGTCTGTCTCTCCCCCACCTCAGGTGAGTGAGCCCCAGATCACCGGTGCAGAGGGAAAGCCCGGGCCGGTTTGCTGGCGCTGCGGGGAGCCGGGCCACCTTCAACAGCAGTGCACGGCAACGGAAGTGGGCGCGGTGGTTCGGATCCCCGACGCGCCAGAGGCCGCCCTCGATCGGGCCGGAGCGTATCGCATACCGGTGAGTATCCAAGGGGCTACATATCAGGCGTTGGTGGATTCTGGTTGTAATCAGACCTCAATTCGCCAAAGCCTGGTTCAAAACGAGGCATTGGGGGGAGCACAAGGGGTGAAGGTGTTATGTGTGCACGGGGATGTTCACAGCTACCCTTTGGTGTCGGTCCACATTATTTTCAGAGGGGAAAAATTCATAGTAAAGGCGGCGGTTAATCCTCGCCTTACCCACTCTCTAATTTTGGGGACTGATTGGCCGGGATTTCGGGGTTTAATGACACGCCTAGTCGAGAGTGGGTCCTGCCATTTGACAGGGGGAGGTCCCGGTGTCGCTTTGGCGGGAGCAGCTGTCACAGAGCCGTCTACGTCATCTCCGCGTCAGAGTGAGGAGCCGCCGGCTCCTCCTCTCTCTCTTGGGGAATCCCTCGCGGATTTCCCATTAGAGCAGTCGCGAGACGAGACTCTGCGGCATGCGTTTGACCAAGTGAGAGTAATCGATGGTCAAACGCTCCCGCCGAACGCCACCCCGTCCTTCCCCTACTTCGCGATTATGAAGGATAGATTATACCGAGTGACGCAGGACACTCAAACTAAAGAGCGAGTCACGCAGCTTTTAATTCCGAAGAGCCGCCGGGAATTGGTATTCCAGGCGGCTCACTTTAATCCCATGGCCGGACACTTGGGGCAGGATAAAACACTAGCCCGAATAATGGCCCGTTTCTATTGGCCGGGGATTCGCGGCGATGTCCGTAGGTGGTGTACGGCATGCCGCGAATGCCAGTTAGTAAACCCAGCGGCCATTCCAAAAGCGCCTTTGCGCCCTCTACCGTTAATCGAGACCCCGTTCGAGAGAATTGGGATGGATCTCGTCGGGCCATTAGATCGGTCAGCACGAGGGTACCGCTTTATATTAGTTCTGGTGGACTATGCAACGCGATACCCGGAAGCAGTGCCTCTGCGCAGTATCTCAGCACGCAGTATTGCCGAGGCACTCTTCCGCGTCATCTCCCGAGTTGGAATCCCGAAAGAGATTCTGACTGATCAAGGCACTACGTTTATGTCACGAACACTGCGCGAACTGTATGGGTTATTGGGGATTAAGCCGATCCGCACCAGCGTGTATCACCCACAAACGGACGGTTTAGTGGAACGATTCAACCGCACCCTCAAAAATATTATTAAAAAATTCGTAAGTGAGGACGGACGTAACTGGGATAAGTGGCTCGAACCCTTGCTGTTCTCAGTGCGAGAGGTCCCCCAAGCCTCCACGGGGTTCTCCCCGTTTGAATTATTATATGGGCGTAAGCCGCGCGGCATCCTGGACGTGCTGCGGGAAAATTGGGAGGAGGGACCTTCACAAAGTAAGAACGAAATTCAGTACGTTATGGACCTGCGCGCAAAACTCCACACACTCACGCACCTAACTCAGGAGAATTTGCGGCAGGCCCAGGAACGGCAAGCCCGCCTGTACAACAAGGGTACGCGCCTTAGAGAGTTCACTCCGGGAGATAAGGTACTCGTACTGTTGCCCACGTCGAGCTCCAAATTGATCGCCAAGTGGCAAGGACCCTTTGAGGTCACACGGCGAGTCGGGGACGTCGACTATGAGGTGAGGCGAACGGACAGGGGTGGGGCGCTACAGATTTACCACCTCAACCTGCTTAAACTCTGGAACGAGGAGGTCCCCGTGGCGTTGGTGTCGGTAGTTCCAGAGAAGGCGGAGCTGGGGCCGGAGGTTCAAAAAGGGACATTGGCATCGCGTACCTCTCCGGTCCCCTGTGGAGACCACCTCTCCCCGACCCAACTCACGGAGGTCGCCCAGTTGCAGACCGAGTTTTCGGATGTGTTCTCGCCCCTGCCCGGTCGCACTAACCTCATAGAGCACCACATAGAGACGCCCCCGGGGGTGGTAGTGCGTAGCCGCCCTTACAGGCTACCCGAACACAAAAAAAAGGTGGTTCGGGAAGAACTTCAGACCATGCTCGAAATGGGCATCGTCGAGGAGTCCTGCAGTGACTGGAGCAGCCCGGTGGTCTTGGTACCCAAGGCCGACGGGTCGGTCCGGTTCTGTGTGGACTATAGGAAAGTCAACGCGGTGTCTAAATTCGACGCGTACCCAATGCCTCGTATTGATGAGTTGCTCGATCGACTCGGCACTGCTCGCTTTTATTCGACACTGGATTTGACGAAGGGATATTGGCAGATCCCCTTGACTCCACTATCCCGAGAAAAAACGGCCTTTTCCACACCGTTTGGTTTACACCAATTCGTCACCCTTCCGTTTGGGCTGTTTGGGGCGCCCGCGACGTTTCAGCGGCTGATGGACAGAGTCCTCCGCCCTCACGCCACGTATGCAGCAGCATATTTAGATGACATAATCATCTATAGTAATGACTGGCAGCGGCACCTCGAACATCTGAGGGCTGTCCTTAGGTCACTGAGGCGAGCGGGGCTCACAGCCAACCCAAAGAAGTGTGCGATTGGGCGGGTGGAAGTACGGTATCTGGGCTTCCACTTGGGCAACGGGCAGGTGCGTCCCCAAATTAATAAGACGGCAGCAATTGCGGCCTGCCCGAGGCCCAAGACCAAAAAGGGGGTGAGACAGTTCCTGGGGCTGGCTGGCTATTATCGCAGGTTTATACCTAATTATTCGGACGTCACCAGCCCGCTGACTGATCTCACTAAAAAGGGGGCACCAGATCCGGTCCAGTGGACGGAGCAGTGCCAGCGGGCTTTCTCAGAGGTAAAGGCTGCACTGTGTGGGGGGCCACTTCTACACTCCCCTGACTTTTCTCTCCCTTTTATGTTGCAGACCGATGCGTCGGACAGAGGGCTGGGGGCGGTTTTGTCCCAGGAGGTGGAGGGGGAGGACCGCCCTGTCCTGTATATCAGCAGGAAGCTGTCGGTGCGTGAGGGGCGCTACAGCACCATAGAGAAAGAGTGTCTGGCCATCAAGTGGGCGGTTCTCGCCCTCCGGTACTACCTGCTGGGGCGCCCTTTCACCCTCTGTTCGGACCACGCGCCCCTCCAGTGGCTCCACCGCATGAAGGATGCCAACGCGCGGATCACCCGTTGGTATCTGGCGCTCCAACCCTTTAATTTCAAGGTGGTCCACAGGCCGGGGGCGCAGATGGTCGTGGCGGACTTCCTCTCCCGTCAAGGGGGGGGGGGGGGGGGGAGTCGGCTGCAGGCCGGACGGCCGCCCGGCCTGAGTCGGGCGGTGGGGGGTATGTGGCAGCGGGGGCGTGGTCAAGCGCCGGTCTGTGACAGGAGGGCGGAGTCAGGGAAGGTAAGTGGCAGAATCACGTCACCTGAGAGCAATTAACCTGTTTGTGTGTCTTCCCAGTGACTGCGCCCTATATCAGGAGGGAGAGCGAGAGCAGAGGGGCGCAACCCTGAACCAGACGCCAGTTGTGTGTGTGTCTCTGTAAAAAGTATTGCTAGACTGAAAAGTGTGGCAATAAAGCCAGTTGATAAAACCTGATCTCTGTCCTGCCGTCCTCTGTGCTCCACCCACACGTAGGGTCGTTACAGGGTTGTATTAATGTTCATGAATCCACCATCAGGAGAACACTGAACAACAAATGGTGTGCATGGCAGGGTTGCAAAGAGAAAGCCACTGCTCTCCAAAAAGAACATTGCTGCTCGTCTGCAGTTTGCTAAAGATCATGTGGACAAGCCAGAAGGCTATTAGAAAAATGTTTTGTGGATGGATGAGACCAAAATAAAAATTTTTGGTTTAAATGAGAAGTGTTATGTTTGGAGAAAGGAAAACACTGCATTCCAGCATCAGAACCTTATCCCATCTGTGAAAAATGGTGATGGTAGTATCATGGTTTGGGCCTGTTTTGCTGCATCTGGGCCAGGACGGCTTGCCATCATTGATGGAACAATGAATTCTGAATTATACCAGCGAATTCTAAATGAAAATGTCAGGACATTTGTCAGGCAAGACAACGACCCTAAGCACACAAGTTGTTCTACCAAAGAATGGTTAAAGAAGAATAAAGTTAATGTTTTGGAATGGCCAAGTCAAAGTCTTGACCTTAATCCAATTGAAATGTTGTGGAAGAACCTGAAGCGAGCAGTTCATGTGAGGAAACCCACCAACATCCCAGAGCTGAAGCTGTTCTGTATGGAGGAATGGGCTAAAATTCCTCCAAGCTGGTGTGCAGGACTGATCAACAGTGACCGGAAACGTTTAGTTGCAGTTATTGCTGCACAAGGGGGTCACACCAGGTAGTGAAAGCAAAGGTTCACATACTTTTGCCACTCACAGATATGTAATATTGGATCATTTTCCTCAATAAATAAATGCCCAAGTAGAATATTTTTGTCTCATTTGTTTAACTGGGTTCTCTTTATCTACTTTTAGGACTTGTGTGAAAATCTGATGATGTTTTAGGTCATATTTATGCAGAAAAATAGAAAATTCTAAAGGGTTCACAAACTTTCAAGCACCACTGTATATCCCAGGAGTCATATAAAATTTTTTTTGACAATTACTTGTGTATGCATTCATCATATTATTGTCAAATTCATCCTAGTATAATGCATTTTTTAAAACAATTTTTAATCAGATGTTTAGGCAGCATTTAAATGAGTTATTTAAGATGCTGGTCATATAGGCTTGTTCATATTCACTTCATGTCTTTACAGCTGAAATGTTGCTATCTGCTAATGGCTTGTACATGCTATTACTTTCAGGCTATCTCGATAAAAATGCTTGCAGGCATAACTGTGTTTGCTTTTTTGGGAAAATTAATAAAACCAAATCATTCTGCTTATTAAAACATGACATGCTGAAATGTTGGGCTTCTATTACAGTTTTTTAGTCTCTGTATCTCAGTTTTTCTCTGTGTGTGGGTGGAATTTTTTCCATTAGCTTTGTTCTCTGGACTATTGCCCTGATTTGAGGTGGCAGTTTAAACCTAAGTTACCCTAAGGGCCTTATCATCGTCTCTCACACTGCACTCTTCCTCAGGAAGTCTGTTCAGACCACCCTTTATCTCACTTTCTCCTTTACACTCCTCCATCTTTCCCTCCTCCTGGCTTATGTTTTATGGTTGTTTCACCTCACATCATGCTCTTCATACTGTATGCTGTAATGGTCATATTAGAGCTACCATTTATCTTCTATTCCCTTAATTATTTATGACATTTGCTCACCTTTTGGTTAGTTACATTCAGGACCTGATTTAGTAAAGGGTTGCATCATGCACAAATTTGAAAACACTATCAAGACAATCTACAGAAGGTTTTTTTTTTAAATCGAAGAAATTAGCACATTTTGTCTGTGTTTGCCTTGGTGGATATTCAGTTTGGGAGTGCCATCCATCCATTATTTGTAGCCACTTATCCTGTTTAACAGGGTTGCAGGCAAGCTGGAGCCTATCCCAGCTGACTATGGGTGAGAGGTGGGGTACACCCTGAACAAGCCGCCAAGTCATCACAGGGCTGACCCATAGAGGCAAACAACCATTTACACTCACATTCACACCTACGGTCAATTTAAAGCCACCAATTAGCCTAACCTGCATATATTTGCACTGTGGGGAAAACCGGAGCACCCAGAGGAAACCCACACAGACACGGGGAGAACATGCAAACTCCACACAGAAAGACCCTCACCGGCCGCTGGGCTCGAACCCAGGACCTTCTTGCTGTGAGGCAACAGTGCTAACCACTACACCACCGTGCCACCCCAGTTTGGGAATGTTTCTACCTAAAAGAACAATTAGCACACACAAACATCTTATTTAGTACATATTGTTTTGTTTTCCTGCTTTGTATGTTATATGATTCATGTATTACTTCTGTGTAAATCACCCTTGAAACATCCACTGGTCCAACTTTGTTGGAGAAGGTTATGTTTTTATACCCCCGTTCCAAAGTAGGGGGGGTATACTGGTTTACCTCTGTCTGTCCGTCCTTAACACCCTTTTGCTCAGCAACCACAAATCATAGCCACTTGGTACTTGGTACCAAACTTCAGCTTGGGGTTGTATATCGTGTATACCATTTTCAGGTCTGTCGCAGATCAACTTCCTGTTTACCAACTGAATGTATTTACGAAACATACAACCCCAATTCCAAAAAAGTTGGGACAAAGTACAAATTGTAAATAAAAACAGAATGCAATGATGTGGAAGTTTCAAAATTCCATATTGTATTCAGAATAGAACATGGATGACATATCAAATGTTTAAACTGAGAAAATGTATCATTTAAAGAGAAAAATTAGGTGATTTTAAATTTCATGACAACAAAACATCTCAAAAAAGTTGGGACAAGGCCATGTTTACCACTGTGAGACATCCCCTTTTCTTTTTACAACAGTCTGTAAACGTCTGGGGACTGAGGAGACAAGTTGCTCAAGTTTAGGGATAGGAATGTTAACCCATTCTTGTCTAATGTAGGATTCTAGTTGCTCAACTGTCTGAGGTCTTTTTTGTCGTATCTTCCGTTTTATGATGCGCCAAATGTTTTCTATGGGTGAAAGATCTGGACTGCAGGCTGGCCAGTTCAGTACCCGGACCCTTCTTCTACGCAGCCATGATGCTGTAATTGATGCAGTATGTGGTTTGGCATTGTCTTGTTGGAAAATGCAAGGTCTTCCCTGAAAGAGACGTCGTCTGGATGGGAGCATATGTTGCTCTAGAACCTGGATATACCTTTCAGCATTGATGGTGTCTTTCCAGATGTGTAAGCTGCCCATGCCACACGCACTAATGCAACCCCATACCATCAGAGATGCAGGCTTCTGAACTGAGCGCTGATAACAACTTGGGTCGTCTTTCTCCTCTTTAGTCCGAATGACACGACGTCCCTGATTTCCATAAAGAACTTCAAATTTTGATTCGTCTGACCACAGAACAGTTTTCCACTTTGCCACAGTCCATTTTAACCCTTTGGTGACTGACCCCTTGAACATGGTTCCTCCAGGAACGATGACGTTTCAGTCGTCAAGACAACGGAAAAACTAAAATACAAGAGCATTTTGTTTTGTGCACAAGAGCATTGTGACGTATCTTTCTGTTTTTGTATTTTAGTTCTTCTGTTGTCTTGACAACTGAAAAGTCATAGTTCCTGGAGGAACCATTTTCAAGGGGTCAGTCACCAAAGGGTTAAATGAGCCTTGGCCCAGAGAAGACATCTGGATCATGTTTAGATACGGCTTCTTCTTTGAACTATAGAGTTTTAGCTGGCAACGGCGGATGGCACGGTGAATTGTGTCCACAGATAATGTTCTCTGGAAATATGTGGCAGATCACAGAATCCAGGGACACGTGTCTGCCCGGGGGCATTTTGAGTTATTGACAGATTCAGAAAGTACAGTTTCTAAGCTTTCCAATGATCCCTTCCATGTAGAGATCTGACAATATTTGAAGAATGTGTGGCCTTTTGAAAGTGTATACCTCTTAAAACAGAAAAGGGAGAAAATCGCCCTCAAAGTTTTCCATCTCAGCTACTCTGGGTGTAGGGCGGACACATAATGGTGCTCATTTGCATGATATTAAGGAAAGCTCTACCCCCTACTAGCTAGCACGATGCTACTTTCATGTAAACAAAGATCACCACGTCAATTTTCCTTCCATGCAAAGTATGCCCAACACAATTATGAAGTACAAAAATAAGTCCTAAAGTATACTTTAACATTTTGTGGTTGAAAAATTACTCACACCGTAAGAAAGATAGCACGATGATGACACAACTAACACAACACTAGTTTCATGTAAAGCCTCGGTCACAACCGGCCGTACCGTGCTCCTACGGCCGGTCTACATGCAAGAAACGCACGGAGAGCGCGCGTGTGATGTGCTGATTTTCGAGCCGCAGACCGGCCGCAGAGGTTCTTTATCATGTCAAACAAACTCTACGGGCGCTTACGTTTTTTTCAGGTTGCAAGACAAACTTACGGCCAACGCGCGTCTTTCTCCATGAACAAAAAAAACCCCGCAGCGATTTGGGAAACGCCAAAAATCGCACGGCCAAAAAATCATACATCCGGTTGTGACCTAGGCTTAACAATACCACAACACTCTCCGTTACATGCAAAAATAACCACACAGCCTTAGATTAATAAACTTACCCCATCAGAAAGAGAAACGGCACCTTGCACACGCCAATGCCTCCGATGGAATGTAATCCTAGAACGGTCCGTGCATCATCCGATCATTCAAGTATTCCATTCAATCTGGAAGACGAGGTTGCATTTTTTTTTGCTAGAAATGGTCATCTCCGATGTAAATACCGTGTGTCTGTTTGCTTCGCGGTGTTTCAGCTCCTCTGCGCTCTGTTTAGCTTGCTCATTCCATAGTGAAATTACATGCCTGTATGCAGCTAAGTAGCCACGAGCTCAGCCCGTATCATACAGCTGATTCGCGAAAAAACCCCCAAAAGACTTAAATCATCATGTGAATGGCCTATATGGTAATTTACCCACACCCCCCAGCAGGTTACAGTCCTGACAAAAACGAGACAATTTGCAACAAAAAATGTATGCTTTTCCAACAAAACAATCAATTATCTGAAATACTGATTGCATTCTTCAAGATCTCAACTTGCACATGATGGAAAAAAACAAAAATCACAAATTTTGAAAAAAAAAATGCTTCTTTTGCGATTATCTCAGATTCGTTTCGGCCGACATGTGTCCCTGGATTCGGTGAGGGGTCACATATTCCTGAGCCCATTTTGTGATTTCCAATACAGAAGCATGCCTGTATGTGATGTAGTGCCGTCTAAGGGCCCGAAGATCACGGGCACCCAGTATGGTTTTCCGGCCTTGACCCTTACACACAGAGATTCTTCCAGATTCTCTGAATCTTTTGATGATATTATGCACTGTACATGATGACATGTTCAAACTCTTTGCAATTTTACACTGTCAAACTCCTTTCTGATATTGCTCCACTATTTGTCGGCGCAGAATTAGGGGGATTGGTGATCCTCTTCCCATCTTTACTTCTGAGAGCCGCTGCCACTCCAAGATGCTCTTTTTATACCCAGTCATGTTAATGACCTATTGCCAATTGACCTAATGAGTTGCAATTTGGTCCTCCAGCTGTTCCTTTTTTGAACCTTTAACTTTTCCAGCCTCTTATTGCCCCTGTCCCAACTTTTTTGAGATGTGTTGCTGTCATGAAATTTCAAATGAGCCAATGTTTGGCATGAAATTTCAAAATGTCTCACTTTCGACATTTGATATGTTGTCTATGTTCTATTGTGAATACAATATCAGTTTGAGATTTGTAAATTATTGCATTCCATTTTTATTTACAATTTGTACTTTGTCCCAACTTTTTTGGAATCGGGGTTGTATAGCGTGGATTTACAACAATTTGTAACACTTTTCTCAGCAACTACAAATCACAACTGCTTGATATTTGGGACCGAGCTTCAGCTTGGGGTTCTATACCGTGTTTGCCATTTTCAGGTCCGTCGCACATTGACTTCCTGTTTACCGACTGAATGTATTTATGAAACATATAGGGTGGATTTTGACGCTATTTCAAGAAGCAAAATGCTATTTCAAAATTACCATTTACCAGGATGCTATTTGAAATCCCTGGAGAGAACACGGCTCTTTACTTACTTGTTTCAGGGTTAATTATTTGTTGAAGTCAGCATTCATAATAAGTGTTCTATTCCTTTGATTGATTGCATTCTGATATAAGAGAGAGTCGGGGTATACGTAAGTGAGCAGTAGCTCACAGTTGATCTTGTTGTCTCTGTTTGTTTGTTTGTTTGTTTGTTTGTCTGTTCCCAGTGGAACTCAAAAAGCAGTAAATGGATTTTGATAAAATTTTGAGGAAAAGCAAGCCATGGGCCAAGGAACAATTGATTAGCTTTTGATGCAAATCCGGATATGTATGTGGATCCAGGATTTTTTTTTTTGTCTTTTCCCAATGTAACTCAAAAAATAGTGAATGTATTTTGATGAAATTTGGTGTACAGCCTTACTATTAGCCTAGGTTCAATTGATTTGATTTTGATGTTAATAACATGTGGCTTGGCAGAGGTATACACTATAACAAGTGCCCTTGTAGTTGCACTTGCAATTTATCACTTTGATCACACAGATTATTGTTTGTTTTTATTTGGCATCACAAATAGTAAATCAGGGTCTTAGAGTTATTTTTATAGAGTTAAGTTATTTGTATTTCATCTAATGATGACTGGCTTTATTTACAGTGGTGCTTGAAAGTTTGTGAACCCTTTAGAGTTTTCTCTATTTCTGCATAAATATGACCTAATATAACATCAGATTTTCACACAAGTCCTCAAAGTAAATAAAGAGAACCCAGTTAAACAAATGAGACAAAAATATTATACTTGGTCATTTATTTATTGAGGAAAATGATCCAATATTCCATATCTGTGAGTGGCAAAAGTATGTGAACCTTTGTTTTCAGTATCTGGTGTGACCCCCTTGTGCAGCAATAACTGCAACTAAACGTTTCCGGTAACTGTTGATCAGTCCTGCACACCGGCTTGGAGGAATTTTAGCCCATTCCTCCGTACAGAACAGCTTCAACTCTGGGATGTTGGTGGGTTTCCTCACATGAACTGCTCGCTTCAGGTCCTTCCACAACATTTCGATTGGATTAAGGTCAGGACTTTGACTTGGCCATTCCAAAACATTAACTTTATTCTTCTTTAACCATTCTGTGGTAGAACGACTTGTGTGCTAAGGGTCGTTGTCTTGCTTCATGACCCACTTTCTCTTGAGATTCAGTTCATGGACAGATGTCCTGACATTTTCCTTTAGAATTCGCTGGTATAATTCAGAATTCATTGTTCCATCAATGATGGCAAGCCGTGCTGGCCCAGATGCAGCAAAACAGGCCCAAACCATGATACTACCACAACCATGTTTCATAGATGGGATAAGGTTCTTATGTTGGAATGCAGTGTTTTCCTTTCTCCAAACATAACACTTCTCATTTAAACCAAAAAGTTCTATTTTGGCCTCAACCATCCACAAAACATTTTTCCAATAGCCTTCTGCCTTGTCCACGTGATCTTTAGCAAACTGCAGACGAGCAGCAATGTTCTTTTTGGAGAGCAATGGCTTTCTCCTTGCAACCCTGCCATACACACCATTGTTGTTCAGTGTTCTCCTGATGGTGGACTCATGAACATTAACATTAACCAATGTGAGAGAGGCCTTCAGTTGCTTAGAAGTCACCCTGGGGTCCTTTGTGACCTTGCTGACTATTCCACGCCTTGCTCTTGGAGTGATCTTTGTTGGTCGACCACCCCTGGGGAGGGTAACAATGGTCTTGAATTTCCTCCATTTGTACACAATCTGACTGTGGATTGGTGGAGTCCAAAGTCTTTAGAGATGGTTTTGTAACCTTTTCCAGCCTGATGAGCATCAACAACGCTTTTTCTGAGGTCCTCAGAAATCTCCTTTGTTCGTGCCATGATACACTTCCACAAACATGTTGTGAAGATCAGACTTTGATAGATCCCTGTTCTTTAAATAAAACAGGGTGCCCACTCACACCTGATTGTCATCCCATTGATTGAAAACACCTGACTCTAATTTCACCTTTAAATTAACTGCTAATCCTAGAGGTTCACATACTTTTGCCACTCACAGATATGTAATATTGGATCATTTTCCTCAATAAATAAATGACCAAGTATAATATTTTTGTCTCATTTGTTTAACTGGGTTCTCTTTATCTACTTTTAGGACTTGTGTGAAAACCTGATCATGTTTTAGGTCATATTTATGCAGAAATATAGAGAATTCTAAAGGGTTCACAAACTTTCAAGCACCACTGTAAACCAACCACAGAACATGAATGTATCTTCTTTACTCAAATCCTAACTCATAACCCCCCCAAAACAAAACCGTTGAGTAGTTCAGTGTTCCTTAGAGAATAAACATTTGCTGCTTCAGCTTTCATATGTTTAACATACCATATTTAATATCCCCCCTATTGGTTTATATTAAATGTGTGAATCTGGACTGCAATCCCACTGGGCTCAGCAAAAAAAAAAAAAAAGCATGAGAGTGCACTGTTTTTACCCTCATGTGGGTAGGGGTGAAGAGACAAATATGAAACTTACAGGTGAAGAAAGGCCACATTGATTAATGTGGTGGGCGTATTGGATTCAGCATGGTGTGTGAGTGGTGCAGTGCAACGTGTTTACTGCATTTGTTCATTCATCTCAGTAGTAGCTTATCCTAGTCAGGGTCCCTGTGTTTTTTTTCTTGTTTCTTTATACAGTATTTTGGAATACGAAAAACAAGTCCATTGGAAAGTATGTCAAATTGTGTGAGAAAATGAAATGATATTATTGGTGAAAATTTGAAAAATTTGAGTATTGTTGTTGGCCATGTGCATCACTTCCTGGCCAAAATTTACCCATCTTCTAATGGCTACTTCCAACCATGTCACAAAGCAAAAGTCGTCTCAAACTGGTTTCAAGAGCATGATGCTCATTACATTTACATGCGCAAAATATTCAGTTTTTTGCCCTTATTCAGAAAAAAGACAACATTCCTACTAATCTGTTTACATGGTTAATGAAAATGAATATTCTACTAATATTCCAATTTACATGCAGCCGTGCATACTCTGATTGATCATCTATTTGGTTTGTGTACAACACACAGACCTTACGGTAAACAGGCAAAAAGTCGTGTGTCGCAAACTGCTGTAAAAACCCCAGTTGAGACACATGCTCTAGATGCGCTGTATACATGTTCAAAAGAATGCTCCTAAAACCTAAATAATATCAGCATATCCCACATGTCTTAATTGGAAAATGCTAAATTAGATGTCCAAACAGAATATGCTGTTTACATGACCTGGAGAAAATTCTGAATATTGTTATATTTGGAATAATAGTGAATAAGTGTGAATATTAAGTAAACATACTGAATGAGTTCAGTATTTTTCACTGGACGTCTCGGTTACTGACTCTGAATCCAAAAATGCCTTTGAGATGTGGTAGTACGGGAGATTTACAGCATGAAAGTGCACCTGAAAAAACTGCAGGAACTGTGTGATGCAGTCATGTGAACATGGGCCAGAATTTCAAAGGAAAGTTTCCAACATCTTGTCGAATTCATGCTATGAAGTATTGAGGCTGTTTTGAGAGCAAAGGGACGCCCTATGCAGTATTAGTATAGTGTCATTAATAAAGTGTTCTGTGAGTGTACATAAATGTGTAGAGAAGCTGCCTTGGGCCCAAAGGGTTGCAGGTTCGATTCCCTGGACCAACAGGAAAATCCATGGATGAAGTGCACTTGAGGAAGGCATCTAACCCCCAACTGCTCCCCAGGCACTGGGTACATGTGTGCGCTTGTTGTATGTCGCTCTGGATAAGAGCATCTGCTAAATGCCTGTAATGTAATGTAATGTAACGTGTAGGTAATGTAATGTGGGGCAACTTTGTGAATTACAGCTGGACAGTGATCCTAGTCTCTGTTGGTTTAAAATCTTAAGTTTTTAAAGACTGTAATCTTAAAAACATTAATTTTTTTAAACAATTTTTTTAAAAATTCTATTTTATGTTGTACAGTGGGGCGGCACAGTGGTGTAGTGGTTAGCGCCGTCGCCTCACAGCAAGAAGGTCCGGGTTCGAGCCCCGTGGCCGGCGAGGGCCTTTCTGTGTGGAGTTTGCATGTTCTCCCCGTGTCCGCGTGGGTTTCCTCCGGGTGCTCCGGTTTCCCCCGCAGTCCAAAGACATGCAGGTTAGGTTAACTGGTGACTCTAAATTGACCGTAGGTGTGAATGTGAGTGTGAATGGTTGTCTGTGTCTATGTGTCAGCCCTGTGATGACCTGGCAACTTGTCCAGGGTGTACCCCGCCTTTCGCCCGTAGTCAGCTGGGATAGGCTCCAGCTTGCCTGCGACCCTGTAGAAGGATAAAGCGGCTAGAGATAATGAGATGATATGTTGTACAGTGTGTCTTTTTCTTTTCGCATGTCTAATAACTTGCTGCTGCAACAAAACAATTCCCAGGCTGGGCTCAATAAAGTCAATCAATCAATCAATCAATCAATCAATTTATTTATCTTTCTATCTATCTGTGTTTCGATACCACTAAAATTTGCCAAAACTAAGATTTTTTTTTGTTCATTAAAAAACAAAATGTTATATTTTATCTGTTTATAGTTACATATAATGTGGAATATCCATAAAACAAGTTTCTTTCTGTTATCGGTTACATTATAGCCTTTCTTTTTTTTTTCTCTCAAAGTTAATAACAAAAAAAATCCAGCTTATGTTATTCAGTTTTAATTAAGAAGAACACTAAAAATAGAGTTGACTTGACCAAATATAACACACACACACACACACACACACACACACACACACACACACACACACACTTTTCGGTTCTCTCCAAGAAACACATTATATATCTCGTTTCAGATAATAATACCGGATTGCTCATGCAAGAAGACACGAAAGATGTGAAATAAAAACTGAGGGGTATGTGATAAAAGTGCAGGCTTTCTATATTTATCTGTGAAAGGTTTCCAGAGCTTTGAAAGTGGCAATACACCAAGTTTCCTGAATCATATATTCCCTCGAAGAAGAACTGCAATCCATTTAGTATTGAAACTTATGACATTGTAAACTCTAGATGTTTTTCTCTTTGCTGTTTCAGCCTCTTTTGCTTGGGGTATCTTTTCATGCACTGGTTTTGTGCAAGTCTCTGGAGTATTTGAATTGTTCCTCATTTCAGCATGAACAAATGAAATAGCCAGGTGTCTGTTCCAGTTTTGGACGAAATTATATGTTGTGTACAATAAGACGTGTCACTGTAAACACACATGGATGATAAATATCTGGTTGTAAAGATAGCAGCAGACGCCATCCATGGAACTCTATATATTACATGCACAGGAAATGTGGAGAAATTATATCAGGGAGTTTAACTGAGGCCCTGTCCACATGGCAACGGATTCAGGTGAATCCGATACAATTGTTTATCATTTCGGCCTGGCGTCCACACGGCACCGGCGTTTTGGGTGCCCCAAACCGCAATCTTTTGAGAACGGGTTCCAGAGTGGAAAGATCTGGCAACGTTGCCGTTGCGAAGTCGTCTGGATGAGTAGAACGGATTTATTTACGATGACGTCACAACCACATGACTGTCAGTGCTTCACGCCGGGTAGAAGTGTAACGAACTCGATGCGAGTTGTCAACAAATCCTATAACTTGGTTCATGAAACGCGCTTACAAAATATTTTCACTGTGAATATTTATTGTGTAATGGTGCAAAGTGAGAGAGAGAGAGACTCTGCCCTTAGGGCAGAGTCAATCCCGCCAGCAAAAATAGGGAAAAAAAGGAGCGATCTCACCTCTTCAGATGTTGGTTTAAGTCCTACAATACATTCCTCAAAAAGGGTGTAGAACAACAAATTAATCCATCAACGTGTAGCATTCAATTTATTCCGGACCATTAAAGACGCTGCCTTCCGCGTAGAATCATACGTCATCCTCGTCGCCATATTGGATAGGTCAAAGCGGAGAATAAAGATGCCTCATTCATGTGCTGCGTTTAACTGTACCAACAGGTTTACCGTCTAAACGAGATCACATGGGATTACCTTTCACAGGTGAGACTGGAAAAATACTTTTCATTGTATTTGGTCATTATAATGTAATTTCACGAACAGATTTTTCTGACTTTGTGGCTAATATGAAGTCTCACGCATAATAGTTTATGCGCATGCGTCCTTACTTCTTCTATTGTTCTGGTGTCTCCGAAGGGACCGTCTTACAGCGCCCCTAGAGGTGTGGCATGTGTATTGCATCGTTTTCAGCAAGCGTTGCGTTGCCATATGAACCTGATATTTTACTGATCGTTGCCCATTTGGACACGATATTTTTTTAAATAACATCTCGTTGCTGTTGTCGTGTGGATGTAGCCTGAAATAACACGTAGGACCACATGGCTCATGTATGAGGATGTGTAATGTTTGTGCGATGTGAAATCATGGGCTTTCACATGCACTTGATTTTGGCCTATTTTCTGAACCATGCAAAGCTAGACGACCCATGTGGTCTGTTCCTGCTTTCTCATCTTCTCTCTTCTGCCTTCACTCTTTTAAAACAAGCCATACTGCTGCTTTCTGTATGTGTGTGTGTGTGTTCATATGTGGAGGTGCATTTCTTTAATAAAAGTGAGTGTCAGTAGGGGGGAGGAGGTAGAATTTGCATTTAGTGTTCTCCCAATTTAGCTGAGCCAGCCAGACAGCACAGACAAGAGAAATGAAGATGGACTTTCATTCGTCAAATCAGTCCTCTGGTGCAAAATGCAGTACATGCAAAAGGAGTTTACAAAGATCTCCCCCAGGATATAGTATGCATTATGTTTGTAATCAGTCAGTGTCCGTAAGCACTGCTGTGATTCATAAATTCACTGATGAGAACTTGAGGAGTTGTGTATATCTCAGCCATTCTGCACTCAGCACTAATCCTTCACTCCTGTCCTGTAAGAGCACAGCACTGACACCGGCCTATGACTCACTCAGCCGCGCTGTGAAATATAACCGCAGCAAAGCCATCACACGTCTGGGATCGACAAATCTCTCCATTGCCTCTCAGAATTTAAAGCACAGCTTCTGATAAAGTTGGCCAGTTTGGCCATGCCATGGCTGAGCAGAGCCTTATAAACTGCACTATAGGATTTATACAGATATTAGCTATTACAGATAAAAGGAAGAGGATGAATTTATTTAAATTTGTGTGCAGGTGTTTTTATCGGCTTTAGTCCAGAATCTACAGTGGTGCTTGAAAGTTTGTGAACCCTTTAGAATTTTCTATTTTCTGCATTAATATGCCCTAAAACATCATCAGATTTTCACACAAGTCCTAAAAGTAGATAAAGAGAACCCAGTTAAACAAATGAGACAAAAATATTATACTTGGGCATTTATTTATTGAGGAAAATGATCCAATATTACATATCTGTGAGTGGCAAAAGTATGTGAACCTCTAGGATTAGCAGTTAATTTGAAGGTGAAATTAGAGTCAGGTGTTTTCAATCAATGGGATGACAATCAGGTGTGAGTGGGCACCCTGTTTTATTTAAAGAACAGGGATCTATCAAAGTCTGATCTTCACAACACATGTTTGTGGAAGTGTATCATGGCACGAACAAAGGAGATTTCTGAGGACCTCAGAAAAAGTTTTGTTGATGCTCATCAGGCTGGAAAAGGTTACAAAACCATCTCTAAAGAGTTTGGACTCCACCAATCCACAGTCAGACAGATTGTGTACAAATGGAGGAAATTCAAGACCATTGTTACCCTCCCCAGGAGTGGTCAACCAACAAAGATCACTCCAAGAGCAAGGCGTGTAATAGACGGCGTGGAATAGACGGCGAGGTCACAAAGGACCCCAGGGTAACTTCTAAGCAACTGAAAGCCTCTCTCACATTGCTAATGTTAATGTTCATGACTTCACCATCAGGAGAACACTGAACAACAATGGTGTGCATGGCAGGGTTGCAAGGAAAAAAGCCACTGCTCTCCAAAAAGAACATTGCTGCTCGTCTGCAGTTTGCTAAAGATCACGTAGACAAGCCAGAAGACTATTGGAAAAATGTTTTGTGGACGGATGAGACCAAAATAGAACTTTTTGGTTTAAATGAGAAGCGTTATGTTTGGAGAAAGGAAAACACTGCATTCCAGCATAAGAAACTTATCCTATCTGTGAAACGTGGTGGTGGTAGTATCATGGTTTGGGCCTGTTTTGCTGCATCTGGGCCAGGACGGCTTGCCATCATTGATGGAACAATGAATTCTGAATTATACCAGCGAATTCTAAATGAAAATGTCAGGACATCTGTCCATGAACTGAATCTCAAGAGAAGGTGGGTTATGCAGCAAGACAACGACCCTCAGCACACAAGTTGTTCTACCAAAGAATGGTTAAAGAAGAATAAAGTTAATGTTTTGGAATGGCCAAGTCAAAGTCCTGACCTTAATCCAATCGACATGTTGTGGAAGGACCTGAAGCGAGCAGTTCATGTGAGGAAACCCACCAACATCCCAGGGTTGAAGCTGTTCTGTACGGAGGAATGGGCTAAAATTCCTCCAAGCCGGTGTGCAGGACTGATCAACAGTTACCGCAAACGTTTAGTTTCAGTTATTGCTGCACAAGGGGGTCACACCAGATACTGAAAGCAAAGGTTTCCTCAATAAACAAATGACCAAGTATAATATTTTTGTCTCATTTGAAGAAGAAAGAAAAAACATTTATTTGTCACATGCACACTTCAAGCACAGTGAAATTCATCCTCTACATTTAACCCATCTGAAGCAGTGAACACTTGCATACACACCCAGAGCAGTGAGCAGTCAGGGGTTAAGTACCGTGCTCAAGGGCACTTCGGCCCAAGGCCACCCTCCGTTAACCTAACTGTATGTCTTTGGACTGTGGGGGAAACCAGAGCACCTGGAGGAAACCCACACTGACACAAGGAGAACATGCAAACTCCACACAGAAAGGCCCCCGCTGGCTGCGAAGCCAGAACCTTCTTGCTGTGAGGCGATAGTGAAGAAGAAACCTTTATTTGTCACATGCACACTTCAAGCACAGTGAAATTCATCCTCTACATTTAACCCATCTGAAGCAGTGAACACTTGCATACACACCCAGAGCAGTGAGCAGTCAGGGGTTAAGTACCGTGCTCAAGGGCACTTCGGCCCAAGGCCACCCTCCGTTAACCTAACTGTATGTCTTTGGACTGTGGGGGAAACCAGAGCACCTGGAGGAAACCCACACTGACACAAGGAGAACATGCAAACTCCACACAGAAAGGCCCCCGCTGGCTGCGAAGCCAGAACCTTCTTGCTGTGAGGCGATAGTGAAGAAGAAACCTTTATTTGTCACATGCACACTTCAAGCACAGTGAAATTCATCCTCTGCATTTAACCCATCTGCAGCAGTGAACACATGCACACACTCAGAGCAGTGGGCAGCCACACCAAAGCGCCCGGGGAGCAGTCAGGGGTCAGGTACCTTGCTCAAGGCCGCCCCACATCAACCTAACTGCATGTCTTTGGATTGTGGGGGAAACCGGAGCACCTGGAGAACATGCAAACTCCACACAGAAAGGCCCTCGCCAGCCTCTGGGTTAGAACCTGGAACCTTCTTGCTGTGAGGCGACCGTGTTAACCACTATACCACCGTGCTGTTTAACTGGGTTCTCTTTATCTACTTTTATGACTTGTGTGAAAATCTGATTATGTTTTATGTCATATTTATGCAGAAATATAGAAAATTCTAAAGGGTTCACAAACTTTCAAGCACCGCTGTACATGGAAAACTGGAGAAGTGAATAAGGGTTAAACTGCAGACTGACATCTAATGCATGCTTTAGTGGGTTTCTGAATTTCACTGTGTGAGAAATTGCTATTGGCAACAATTTTTAATTGTTTAATTGAATAATTAAGGAGGTCCCTTGAATGTTTAGCATTAAACTTTATAAAAATAACAAATGATTGTTTGTTACTTGTGTCATGGACTGGGAAGTTGATGGATTTTTATTGTGTGCAGTGAGTTACCGACTGGGGGGTCTGAACCCTGGTGCTGCCAAGCTCCAGGGCCCTTGGGCAAGGCCCTTAACCCTATCTGCCAGGCTTGTAGTACTAGACTCCAGGACTCGGACTTGAGTTTGACTTGTGCCCTAATTTTAAGTACTTGACTTGGACTTGAGCACTGATGACTTGGACTTGGACTCGTTCATTAACTGCATTCGGACTCGTAAATTGAAGATGAGGACTTGGATTTTTTCTTTATTTTTTGTAACATGCCATAATAATTTGGCATAAGATATTTATATCTACATTAATGTTTATACTAATTTTGTGCAAGAGAATGCACATTCACCTGTTCATACGTCATGTTCAGGAACAAACTAACGTTAATGGCACTAAAATGCCTGTAGAGAATGCCCCTAGGATTGTCCACTTTGCTTATACAGACTTCTCGTGCAGTGGGAAAAAACGCACTGCTATCTGCTATGTGATAGTAGAAGAACTATCGAGGAGACAACGGGGACCGCCTCGAACTTCAATCATCATTTGACAAGACTCCACCCAGAGAAGTAATGCCGCTTTTCCACTACAAACGCGGCTGAGTCGGGCTGAGCCGTGCCGTGCTGAGTCGGGCTGAGCGGGGCTGTTGGAGTTGCATTTCGACTACAACCGCGCTGAACCGTGCTGGCTGGAAGTGGGTGGATACATTGGGTGGAGTTAGCGAAAGTGGGTGGACGTCACGTGATGTCGTTAAGCAGCGCAAACAGTGACATCAGTGAGCTTTTAAGCGGTAGTCTCACGACCCGAATAGTAAACAATAAACATGGAGGACATGGAGTCGTTAGTGTTGCTGGTCTTGGTGCTGTGGCTTGTTGCCACCGACAACGCCAACAGATACTGGCAAGAGCGTATAGATGAGGCGAGGCGCATAAGGCTTCAGAAATTCTCATAATTCGTAATTCTTCTTCTTCCGGGTTTACGCTGTTTACAGATCCCAGCGTGCTGGCGGGGAGTGTGTGGGCATGTGAGGACACTCCTCCTCACCAATCAGTGCACAAGGGAGTGTCTGCTCACGCCCCCAGCCTCACTCGGCACGGTTTGGCTCACTTCAGCCCCACTCCAAAACGGTGCGAGTTTTAGGGGCTAAGCAGGGCTGAAGCGAGCTGAGTCGTGCTGGTTTTTGGTAGTCGAAATGCGAGCCGTGTCGGGCTGAAGTGAGCTGAAAAAGGGTAGTGGAAAAGGGCCATAAGTGACACGCAATGTTCATTGCCCTGTCGATAGCGGGGCTTGCTGAGTGACGAACAAGCTTTTTATCTGTAGCCTATTAACTAAAATGGGGCAGGTGAGCAGTAACATTAGTCTAAAGGCCTCTGCATGCTCTTGCGACAAGGCTTTCGCAGATAGCTTTTCGCAGACAGTTGTAATTTATTGTTGAGCGGGGAGTTATAGGCGTGCGTGATGTTATTCACCGGCACAACGCAAGGGGGCGCGAAGTCGCTAGGAGTAGTTGGTGGGTGTGGTTAGTGGAGTGTTTATCCTCCGGTTACTTATAATGACTAGAACTGGAGTCGTATAGATGTACGTACTTCCTCAATCAACCGCTCTTCATGCTGCTCCATCTTCGCTCGTGTTTTTAAAAATGCCGGTCGTGAAAACAAACCAAACCGGGAAAGTAGTGAAGCGGAAGTGCGTGTACAGCGGATGTAGAGTGGACCAATCAGAGCCCTCTTGTCTGCGACGCTGTCTGCGAGGCTTCTGTGGTGGTCACAATTTTTGGGAGGTGTGCGCAGAGCGTCTGCGAAGGTGGGGGGGCTACGCAGACACTATCTGCGACACCGTCTGCGAGGACTGGGCTGTCAGCATAAATTGGCCTTAACACAGTAGCAGTGACAGTTTCACATAAAGGCAGCAACAGCCACCGTCAAATGGTGTGGTTGGAGTTTTGTTCTCGGACTTGACTTGGACTCGACTCAGCTCAATAGATGGTTTTCACTGACGTCACGGCATTCCGGGGAACGCCCTCCAGCCGCCATCTTGTGGGGCAAACAAAGCGGACCATCGCCATTACCAGCTACGTTATCTCGGACGAATTTATGAAGTTATATAGTCAGTTTTCTAAAATAAAGTTCAATGTCGGCAAAATCAAGCAAACAAAAGTATATAGATACATTAGACGACATCTCACGACAACGGTATGCAGCCAAACTGGCCTTGATTGGGGGAATTGACCCCTACGAAGTGGACAAAGATGCATTTTCAAGTGACTATGCAGGGCTGCCAAAGCCTGAAACTGCCAAAGCCTGCTCCAAAGCCTGAAACTGACTACATCAAACTTTAAAGGCTGTCTGATGTATACAGCTTTATATTTTCACAGCGCGCCTTTTGTCGGATGCTGCCTGAATCACGCAGATCCGATTTTTTTTTTAGGGGGGGCGTTGGAGTGTCTGATTATAATTTCAAAGTAAATTCTGTATTAAAATTACTAAATAAGCAAATCTGTTACAGTCCATGAAACAGGAAGTATAAGGATAAGAAAAAAAACAGTTTAAATCAGAAAGCTGCGCACATTTGCGCAGTCCTGCACACCGCTCGGGCTGCGCAAATGTGCGCAGCTTTCCAATTTAAACTGTTTTTTTCTCATCCTTATACTTCCTGTTTCATGGACTGTAACGGATTTGCTTATTTAGTAATTTTAATACAGAATTTACTTTGAAATTATAATCAGACACTCCAACGCCCCCCCTAAAAAAAAAAAAAAATCGGATCTGCGCGATTCAGGCGGCATCCGACAAAAGGCGCGCTGTTTGCATCCCAAACACAAATCAAATCATACAGAATAGACCTAAAATGTTTTTCAAAAATGACCCTTGCGTGAGTGAAGTGACAAGTTTCAAATAGAAATGTGACAAACGAGCGATATTAAGTGTACATTACAGTGTAAACATACAATCAGCGGTTCCAGTTAGGCATTCTCCAGAGATTGTTCACATGATGTTTTGGTTTCCAAAAACAAACTTAAACACAATTGATTGTTTATTTAAACAACTTACCACTTATAAAATGATCGGAGCAGACTTTGCTGCGTTTGGAAGGCTGATAATTCTTGCGGTTGATTCTCGCAAGCCATAGATTTCTCCTTTGTATGCTGAGTTTCTTTGTTTGCTCGCCTTTGTGCTCCCGTACAGTGGGAATTCCATAAAAGCTCCGCTTGACTTCATCATTTGACCTATTATGACAGCCGTGAATACAACAGGTGTGCACCATTGCTAGCTTTAAATAGCCTGCTTGGGTTCTTTTGAAGACTTTGTACTTGCGTGTTACAATGTGTGCTCAGTCACCCGTACGGTAAGCTTGACCCGCAAGATGGCCGCCACTAGGGAATCCCCAACTCTGTGACGTCATGTGAAAACTATCTATAGTGGACTTGACGTGGACTCGACTCAAAATTTTCTTTAATGTCTTGGACACGGGACTCGTACTTTAGTGACTCGACTATAACACTGCTATCTGCTAAACCCTCTCCACACTGACCCTGAAAAAAGATGTAGAGAAAGATGGTTGGTTTGTTAATGGACCAGTAGGTCTTCTCCACTGATAATAACATCAAGTCTTTTATGTATATATGTATGTACGTATGTTGTAGTTGACGACTAGTTAGTTAGTTAGTTAGTAGGCCAGTAGTTGTTATCCACTGCTAAGTACCTCCACCAACTTTGTTGGAGGAGGTTATGCTGTTGCCTCTGTTTGTTTGTCTGTCTGTTCTCAATGTAACTCAAAAAGTAGTGAATGGATTTTGATGAAATTTTGAGGTGGGCTATGGGCCAAGAAACAATTGATTAGATTTTGATGCAAATCCTGATATGTGGCTTGATGGAGGTATGCACTCTACTGAGTGCCCTTCTGGTTAATTTATGTCTTTTAAGTGTTGTAGTTGATAACTAGTTAGTTAGTTAGTTAGTTAGTTAGTTAGTTAGTTAGTTAGTTAGTTAGTTAGTTAGTAAGGTGGTTAGTTATTTGGTTGGATAGTAAGTTGGTTAGTTATTTGGTTGGTTGGTTAGTTAGTAAGTTTGTTAGTTATTTGGTTGATTAGTTAATAAGTTGGTTGGTTAGTTAGTTGGTTGGTTCGTTAGTTATTAGGTTTGTTAGTTATTTGGTTGGTTTGTTTGTTAGATCGTAAGTTGGTTATTTATTTGTTTGGTTGGTTCATTGTTAAGTTGGTTAGTTAGTTAGTAAGTAAGTTAGTTAATTAGTTGCTTAGAAGACCAGTAGCTCTTGTCCACTGATAATAATGTTATGATGCTTGTATTATGGGTTTTGTGATTTTGGTCCATTGTGTGTATTTTATATTAAGTGTACAGATATTTATATCTCTTTTTGTCCTTTATATCTAGTATTTGGTGGCGCAGTGATTTTCCATTTAGGTATTAATAAAGTTAATAATAATAAATAATAATACATTTAATTTGTTTCACGGCGCCTTTCAAAGCACCCCACCTTACAGATAAAAAGTCAACGTTAAAAAAAATCAATGATAAAACCATCAGAACCATAACAGCAAGTGGGTGGCTTAGAGCCCATATGCTAATTTAAAAAGGTGAGTTTTAAGTGCACTTTTGAATTGTGAAACAGAGTCCAGGGTATGAATATGTGAGGGAAGGGAATTCCATAGTTTAGGAGCAGCATATGAGAAAGCCCTTTCTCCCATTGTAGTGAGTCTGATGTTTGGTTCAGCCAATAATCCCATGTTAGATGACAGTAGTGAATGGGAGGGTGTGCAGGTCTGTAGGAGTTCTTTAATATATGGAGGGGCAAGATTGTGGAAGGCTTTGAAAGTAATTAGCAGAATTTTAAAGTCAATACGTTGGGATATTGGAAGCCAGTGTAGTTGGATCAACAGGGGTGAAACATGGTGGAAGGACTTTGAACAGGTAATAATGCGTGCCGCAGAGTTTTGGATGAGCTGTAGACAATGGGTGAGTTTGTTTGGGATGCCTGTCAAAATTGCGTTGCAGTAGTCTATGCAGGACGTTACCAGGGTGTTAACGAGCACTTCAGCAGAGTGCTGGGTAAGTACAGGACGCAGTCTGGAGATGTTCCTGAGATGGAAGAACGCAGTTCAACAGACATTATTGATGTGGTTGGAGAATGAGAGGGTACTGTCCAGGATAACTCCAAGGCTCTTCACCTGTTTAGAGACTGGTATAATGCCCTCACCTATAGAGAGTGATTTGATATTGCTTTTTTGAAGTGTTGCTGTGGTTCCAATGAGTAGAAGCTTCTTGTCATCCATGCCTGTATGTCATGGAGACAGGCAGTGAGGGCACTGGGTGGGATGCTGGCAGTGGGCCTAGTGGACACATAAAGCTGGGTAACATCAGCGTATAGTGAAACTGTATTCCATAGTGCCTGAAAATGTTACCAAGGGGAAGGAGGTAGACAATGAACAGGAGTGGCCCCAGTACTGATCCCTGTGGAACTCCATGATGAAGGGTGGAGCTTTCAGATCGCTGGTCCTGGATATGGACAAAGTAGGTTCTGTCAGATAAGTAGCTCTTAAACCACTTATAGGCAGTGCCACAGACTCCTATGCTCATTAGCCACTCTAACAGAAGTTGATGGGATATTGTGTTGAAAGCGGCACTGAGGTCCAGAAGGATGAGGATGGACAACAGACCAGCATCAGCTGTACAAAGAAGATCATTTGTGATCTTAACAAGCGCTGTTTCAGTACTGTGTTGAGGGCGAAAACCAGATTGGAATTGTTCAAAAAGGTTATGATATTGGAGGTATGTCAGAAGTTGAGATGCAACTGCTTTCTCAAGTATTTTGGAAATGAATGGCAGGTTAGATATAGGACGATAGTTGTTGAGGTCATTACAGTCCAGTCCAGATTTTTTCAGTGTCGGTCTGATTATGGCAACTTTTAGTGATGATGGGACTGTGCCGGTTGTCAGAGAGGATTTTATAATGGAGGTTATCAGAGTTATTAAATCTGGTAAGCATGCTTTAACTAGAGAGGTGGGGATGGGATTCAGAAGACAGGTTGAAGAGTTTGATTTAATAATGAGCTCAGAGATATAGTCCTCAGTTGGAAGACTGAAGTCACATAACGCACTAGGTGAGGTTAGTTTTGTGGCACTTGCTGCCAGCAGTTCAGGCTGGATGACATTTGCAGTGGCCAGCTGTTTATGGATGTTGGTGATTTTAGAATCAAAGAATTTCAGGAAAGCAGAGCAGTGGTCATTAGGGAGGTTGTTGTTAAGGCTGGATACTAGTGGTTTCAGTAGATTTTTCACAGTGGAGAAAAGTTTCCTAGTATTCCCTTCACCAGAGCTGATGGCATTAGTAAGGTAGGAGTTTTTCACTACTGATAGCATATTTTTGTAGTGAAGTATATGATCAGAGTACATTGGTTTATGAATAGTAAGTCCAGTTTTTGCACTAAGCCTCTCCAGGCGACGTCCTGCTGCCTTGAGCTGCCGTAGCTCAGGTGTATACCAAGGGGCAGAGTGGGTAAAGGAAACAACCCGAGTTTTAACAGGGGCGAGGGCATCAAATGCAGAAGATAGGCAGCTGTTATAATAGTCCACTAGGTTTGAAGGTAGAAAAGCGGAGACAGGGCTTGGACTTGAGGCAATTAAATTAATAAGATCCTCCTTCTCTACATGTCTGATGTTGCGAAAAGACATGCTGCGATGTGATTTTAACTTACTGAGCGGTAGGTTAGCACTGAATAAGACAGGCTTATGGTCAGAGATGGGTAGGTCAGCTGAACTGATACTAAATGGGGCAATGCCAGCACAACAGATTAAATCAAGAGTGTGGCCCTTTGAATGCATAGGAAAATCAATATATTGGGCCATATCAAAACAATCTAACATTGCCTTAAAATCTTTAGTAAGTAAATTATCCGAGTGGTCAAAGTGGATATTAAAATCCCCCAGTAAAATAATGTTTGGAGACATAGCACTGAAGGAAGTTAAAATAGTTGAGAGTTCATTAATGAAAGTATTTGATGGTTTGGGTGGTCTATAGAGCGTAGTGATAATAATAGGTGTGTGTCCATGGAGTTTAACAGCCAACATCTCAAACAAGGATTGCTTAGGTTGGGAGAGCAGCTCTAATTTTGCACCCTCACGATAGATTAATGCGATACCACCTCCTCTGCCGGAAGTACGAGGTTTGGACAGGTAAACAAACCCAGGTAGAGCGGCAACGTTTAAATGTAAGAAGTCCTTTTGCTGCTGCCAAGTTTCCACGAGGCATAGATAGTCCAGGTCATGATCGGTAATAAAATCATTTATCAGAAGGGCTTTATTTGTACGTGATTGGACGTTATAGAGGGCAAACTTTTGGGAGGCGGTGTGTGACTATGCAATTGACTCCGGTATCGAAATTAGTTGTCTGTGATCGACTTGTTGCCAGTCAGAGCTCTTCTTCTTACGGCCTCGGGGGTCAGTTGACTAGTGGGGGCTAATTATCCCAACCTTGGCGTCGCTAGAGGTGAAAAAATTACGATGGGAGCCACGATGGATGTATCTTGGGTGGCGGAGAAGGATGTCATGGTGGAGCTTGAGATCCCTTGGGGGTTTGTTGTGCGTCAAGGTCCGAAGTCGGTGTAGCTTATCAGGTGAGTACTTCAGCGTGTTGACAGTGGTGATGGTGGATAGCATAGTTGAAAGTATGATCCACAAAGGTAGTTTAAAGTTGACCATGGTACCAGCTTGTATCCATGGTACCCGGTGTAACAATCAAGTCAGTATCTCATTCATCTCATCTCATTATCTCTAGCCGCTTTATCCTGTTCTACAGGGTCGCAGGCAAGCTGGAGCCTATCCCAGCTGACTACGGGCGAAAGGCGGGGTACACCCTGGACAAGTCGCCAGGTCATCACAGGGCTGACACATAGACACAGACAACCATTCACACTCACATTCACACCTACGGTCAATTTAGAGTCACCAGTTAGCCTAACCTGCATGTCTTTGGACTGTGGGGGAAACCGGAGCACCCGGAGGAAACCCACGCGGACACGGGGAGAACATGCAAACTCTGCACAGAAAGGCCCTCGCCGGCCACGGGGCTCGAACCCGGACCTTCTTGCTGTGAGGCGACAGCGCTAACCACTACACCACCGTGCCGCCTCAAGTCAGTATAAACAAGATAAGTTATCCAAGAAGAGCAGCGGCAGCCAAAGCACGCCAGCGTTCACTCAACCGGAAGCGTTATTTTGCTATTAAGTTATTATATGTAGCTATACCAACCTAATCTCATTTGAAATGTTTATAAATTAGAATAACCAAGGTTTATATGATTGAGTTTTTGATTGGATAAAGTGGAAGAATCTGTTGAGCAATATGAAGCAAAGACAAAGAGTTAATCTAATATATATATATATATATATATATATATATATATATATATATATAAACACACCAATAGCTGCTAAACGTAATGGGATGAATGTCAATTTTTAATATTAGAACCTTCCTTCTCTCTTAATACAGTATGTACATTTTTGTAAACACCTTTATGTAAGCTAATACAGAGGTACGAGTGAATATGATCTGAAATTTGATGTGAAATATCATATTATGCAATGATATGTATGCATAATTATAACTGAGTATAAAATGAACAGCCTTTGAGTGCAAAGAAGACATCTAGTTTGACTCATATATAGTGTAATATGATGAATATAAAATTGTTCACTGGAGAATTTAAATAAAAGTGATTTAATGATGGGGCTTAATACTCTAGGGTAATGTACTGTGTATGGATTGCTATATGACAGTGTGTCCTGGTCTGAGAAGTTAGTGTGGAGGCATTGATAATTGTGTGTGTGTGTGTGTGTGTGTGAGAGAGAGAGAGAGAAGTGGACCTATCATAGCATGGTTAATGATTGCCCCCCACCCAACACTAATAATTACACTGTTGAGTTGTGGGAGTTCACTCAAAGTTCAGTCACATTTACAAGGTCTAGAGCAGACAGAGGCAGAGCAAGACAGATTTTCAACTTTCTCTGGGTCACTGCATCGGCGGCAGGAGAACATGTGAGTTTAACTAACATAAAAACAGGGGTGGCGGTTGTCAGGGTGGGATTGCAATGGTAGACTGAACATTCCACAGAGTATGAGGCACTGTTTTCGTACCTTTCTGCCAATACGATGATTACTCTTGGTATTGATATGATTTGGGTTCTTTTTTCAACCTGTGTGTTGTGATTGATCAATCACATGACCAATGTAGGCCAGTGTAGAACAGCAGAGCCACTAAATGGTTTGCTACAAATGACAGGTGAGAGAATTCCCATCTCTTGTTGTTATTCTCTCTCTCTCTATCTCTCTCTCTCTCTCTCATGACAATCAAACCCTACCATCTCATCCCCTTTTTCTTCCTGTATTGTATTGTCAGGTTGAAACTGGAAGGAAGGAAAAAAGCGACGGTCAGAAAAGCAGTCTAGAGAGAATAGAAGAGCGACTCAATATTTTGCAACAAATGACAGGTGAGAGAATTCCCATCTCTTCTTGTCATTCTCTCTCTCTCTCTCGCTCGCTCGCTCTCTGGTTGCCTTCCCAGCCCAGGTGAGCACTCTGTTTGTGTGGATGTGTAAGACCATGTCCCTCCTCCAGTGCTGCACTTTCGTTTTTTCTTCCCCTCATCTTCTTCGTGGCTCGGTTGCTGCTGCAGTGCAGGAATAACAGAATAGCAGACAGGCTTTATCTCCAGGCACAGAGGCAGCCTGCAGACAACGTCGATTCTGTCTGGTGCCCAGCCAGCTCGTTTTGTATTTAGGTGTGGATAAGTGTGTCTCTATATCTGCTGTGTGCATATTTACTGCTCATTCTTTTGCAGTTAGAGTGTGTATATTATGTGTTCATGTACTGTGTGATGCTGCTGACTTTCAGGATCTTTGCTGTAGTGTAGTGTCCTGGTTGTTACCATGCAGACTTTCAGTCCCCTACTGAGCTGCTTCACTACCCTTTCAGTGTGTAAGTTGTAGGAAGGTAGCACTTCTTGGTGGATACTTAAAAAAAAAAAAGAAAGGAATTTTTTTTCCATGAATTTTGTCTATTTTTCTTCTATCCATTTCAATGATTTGTAGGTCTGGAGCTGGGTTTTGGACAGTGGATATCCATTTTAATATGTACATGTTATCTATATAGGAATCTAGCAGTTTCTCTCTCTCTCTCTCTCTCTCTCTCTCTCTCTCTCTCTCTCCCCCTGTATGTGTGTATGTTTCACCTCTGATGTTGTATCTTGTTAATCTGAGATGTCCCAGTCAAGCAATTGACACACACACACACACACACAGAAAGAGCTAGTGTTTTGCTGTCACTCATTACCTCAAGATCATGGCTCCCTCTCACCCATCACCCTTTACCACCCCCAACCCCAACGCCCCCGACCGCTGTCACCATTCCTGTCATCACCCAGCATCACTCCATTCCCTGTCCCCACCCCCTGTCTTCCCATCTTGGAAATCTGTCTCTGACTTCACACATTCAGCTAGCCTCCTCTAATTAACCAGAGTTCTTTTCTCTGCATCTCCCTCTCCGCTGTCTCGACTCCGCTCTCTCCTTCCACTCTCCCCTTCATCTCTCGAATCCAGAGAGAACTAATGGAAAGCGTTTTCTCATTATTTTCTTTACCATCAATGCTCTGAGTAGCATTAGCTACAGGGCTGGAATAAATAATTTATAGCCAGTCGTCCCACATGTCTAATGAAAGCTTGCACACTCTGGATTCTGTGTCTCTTTTCCTGTTCTGTGTAGTGGAGCTGAATTATGTGCCTTTAGCTCTGTGTATGTGTGTATACATGTCTGTATGTGCTCTATCTAGCACAAATATCCTTTTCCTCTATATATCTTATGTGTGATGTTTTTCCAGTGTTTTAACACACAAACTTCGAATAATATGTGATAAACAATCTTGGTGGTCCTCTCCTTTTTTTTTTCAAGGCTCTTCTTGTCTCTAAAGAACAGATGCACTGTGTTCGACTCCCTCCTCCAGATGTCTGCAATGTGGACTAGTTAGATCCGGAGCCTGCCATCAAGAAGAACAAGACTAGTGAGCAAATATTTCTGTTTCTGCCACTGCTCGATGTGGGAGTAGATGTAGATAGAAGAAGAGGGGGGGAGAAAAAAAGGACAGAGGGGAAAACAAGAAGCTACTTTCAATTAGAAGAGTACTAATAATGTTTAAACAGGTAATTAATGGTTAAACTTAATGTTAATTGTATGGGATACCATACAGGGGATTAATAAGCTACATAACAAAAGTTAGAGTCATCTATTCAGTATATTCATGTAACAAGCCCAGGAAAACCCTTCACATGATGAAATTATGACATTTTCCACTGAACTAGTGATGCCCAATACCATTTTAAGGCCAAGTATGAGTAGGATTGCACGTTGGTTTTTAGCTCATCTGGCTGCAGACCAGGCTGGATAAGCTTATGCAATCGCGCATCGTCCGTCCATCATCCATTGTCCAGCCACAGTTTACTTCTCCTACAGAATTGATCAGATTTCGATCAAACTCACATACAATGCTCGTCAGGTGGGCGTGCATAAAAGTTGTCAAGATGGTGGTGCCACCTGTCATATTTACGATTTTATGGGTGTCTGAAATTTTTGGGTGACTTGTCACATTAAGTGCTACTCTTCATAAACTGGGATGTTTTCACTGAAACTCACCCAGAAGACTCTAAAGACATATACCAACAAGAGTTGTTCACCAGGAGGCGCCACCTGCCATGCATGCGGCTACACAGGGGTCATATTCAGTTTCACAAAAATCACTACTCCTCCCACAGGATTGATCGGATTTCAAACTCACACACAGCCTCATTGAGGCTTTTTTTGTTTGTTTTTCTGATACTCATCAATATTAAATCTGATACTGATACCACCATCCGTCCATCCATTATCTGTAGCTGCTTATCCTGTTCTACAGTACAGTGTCGCAGGCAAGCTGGACCCTATCCCAGCTGACTATGGGTGAGAGGCAGGGTACACCCTGGACAAGTCACCAGGTTATCGCAGGGCTGACACACAGAGACAAACAACCATTCATGGTCAAATTAGAGCCACCAATTAGCCTAACCTGCATGTTTTTGGACTGTGGGGGAAACCGGAGCACCTGGAGGAAACCCATACAGACACGGGGAGAACATGCAAACTCCACACAGAAAGGCCCTTGTCGGCCTCTGGGCTTGAACCCAGGACCTTCTTGCTGTGAAGCGACAGTGCTAACCACTACACCACTGTGCTGCCCCTGATACCACCATGAGTAACCTATTTAGTGTTAAGCAATCAGGGGTGTCATGGAACATTTTATTTAGCACTGTTTGTTTGTTATGCTACTGTGTGTTGCAAGCAATGAATTTCTCATACTGAATTTTAATGTTTAAAATGTTATGGCTTTTAATCAGTCGTTGTAACAGAGAGTGCAAGGTAAGCCAACCTGAGCGTTTAGAGCAGTGAGCACAAAATTCTGTGAATTGCAGCTTTACATAAGAGCATAGTAAAAACCCGAAGCAGGCATGCCTCAGTGCTCAAAGTGCTCAGTCCTTGCACAGCTGAAGTGACTGCTCTCTTGTGTGACAGTTTCTCTGCACACTCACTTCACTGCATTGAATTTAAGGACCATGGTTGCTTATACAGCTCTGCACACTCAGGTCGCCTGCCCTTGCAGTCTCCAGTAAAGATACTGTTTAAATGTTACAAGATGTTTTATCAGATTACTTGTGTTGTAGGAAGATGCTGTAATCCTCCTGATATTTTTGCAGAGCACAGTTTGCTGTCTGCTTTGCTTTGATCATTAATCATGAAATTGCGTTCAGATTACTTTGCGTCATCTGTTCATTGGTGTGACAGCATACACTAAGTTCATGTCACATGCTGTCACGTGGTCTCAGATGTTGGTATCAGACCAATTTTACCAGTAGTAGTATGAGTAAATGAGCACAGAATTAGACCAAGACGTAATACCAGTATCAATGTATCCCTGTTATATTAGTGCATCTCAAACAATTATAATATCATGAAAATGTTCAATATTTTCCATCAGCAATTTAAGAAAGTGAAAATTTAAAAATAATCTCGACTCATTACACAAACTAAAATGTTCCAAACATTTTTCTATTTTAATTTTGATAATTATGGCCTACATCACAAAAAATAAAAATCTCAAAATATTAGAAAATTTCCTTTCGAGTTTGAGTAATAAATTATAAATACAGTGTATCTCTTGGTCTAGTTTAGTACACGCAACCACAATCATGGGGAAGACTGCTGATTTAACAGTTGTCCAGATGATTATCATCGACACCCTCCACAAGGAGAGTAAGCTACAGAAGGTCATTGCTGAAAAGACTGGCTGGAAAAGGTGCACAAGCAACAAGGATGATTACAGCCTTGAGAGAACTGTCCAAAAAAAAGTCGATTTAAGAACTTGGGAGAGCTTCACAAGGAGTGGACTGAGGCTGGTGTCAGTGCATCAAGAGCCAACACACACAGACGTCTTCAGGAAAGGGACTACAACTGTCGCATTCTTAATATCAAACCACTCCTGAACCAGAGACGTCAGAAGTGTTTTACCTGGGCTAAGGAGAGAAAGAACTGCACTGTTGCTCAGTAGTTCAAAGTCCTCTTTTCAGATGAAAGTAAATTTTGCATTTCATTTGGAAATCAAGGTCCTAGAGTCTCGAGGAAGAGTGGAGAGGCACAGAATCCAAGGTGTTTGAGGTCCAGTGTGAAGTTTCTGCAGCCTGTGATGGTTTGGGGTACCATGTCATCTGCTGGTGTTGGTCCACTGTGTTTTATCAAGTCCAAAGCCAATGCAGCTGTTTAGCAGGAGATTTTAGAGCACTTTATGCTTCCATCTGCTGACAAGCTTTATGAAGATGCTGATTTCCTCTTCCAGTAGGACTTAGCACCTGCCCACAATGCCAAAACTATGACCAAATGGTTTGCTGACTATATTATTACTGTGCTTGATTGGCCAGCCAGTTTACCTGACCTGAACCCCATCGAGAATCTATGGGCTATTGTCAAGAGGAAGATGAGAAACATTCAATCCAAAAATACAGATGAGCTGAAGGCTGCTATCAAAGCAACCTGTGCTTCAGTAACACCTCAGCAGTGCCACAGGCTGATCACCTCCATGCCATGCTGCGCTGATGCAGTAATTCATGGTAAAGGAGTCCCAACCAAGTGTTGAGTGTATAAATGAATATACTTTTCATCTTTTTACATCCTTTTTTGATTGATCTCAGGAAATATTCTTCTAATTTGAGATACATGATTTCTAATTTTCATGAGCTATAAGCCATAATCATCAACATTAAAACAAAAAAGGCTTTAAATATTTCACTTTACATGTAATGAATATAGAATATATGAAAGTTTACCTTTTTTTTAAAATAAATTATGAAAAAAACCCTAACTTTTTCACAATATTCTAACTGTTTTTAGATGCACTAGTAGGTAATAAGAGAATCATGACTGCGGCAGTGGTAAAGTTTATTAACTGCCACTCTAGTGTAGGGGTGTTTAAAAAATGTTTAAAAACACCCTCATAAAAAATGATTCTTCAAGATTTATGGTTCTGTCTTTTTGAGAGGGTTACATTTGCAACACTGTATGGTAAGGCTTTACCTAGAGCATTTGAGGATTTCTGCACAAGGATAAACCGAAGAACTTTTGAAGGCGTAAAGACTAATATTTACACCCATGTGTGTTTTTCTGGTAAAATTACTTGATCGTTTGGTAGACCTCATTTGAAGTTGGATATTTTGCTACACAGCAAAATATAATACAAGTTGTTTATATTCCGCATTCTCTGGATATCAAGCGTGCGTGATTATTCAGAACAGAGTCGGGGTCACAACAAGGTAAACACTAATCACAGGCATGCGGGAGTTGCAGTTGTTGCTTCAGCAGTACTGAATGGATCTGTTTCTTCTCCATGATTTAGTTGAATGGATGAGTGGTCAGTGGTGCAGTTGCTGAGCTTGTAGACCTGCCTGCAGGTGCACGTGTGTGTGTGTTACATCTATGTATGTAATCACGAGAAAGCGAGACAAATTGAATTCTTCCCTCTCTCACTTCCTCTGTTCCTCTATTCATTAGTGTAATTCAATGTCATCTGTATCATCTGTGCTGGATAACAAATAACCCTTCTCACTGATATGTGGGACAGTGGGATCCATGTTATCCACGGTATAATAAAGATACACAGTAGGGTGGTCCCGAAATGTATGGGAATTTTTTTTTTTACCTAAACATTCCGACCACCCTACCATTTTTTTTTTTTACATAGGCTAAAAGAAGGCAACAAGCAAAATTTCAGAAAAATTGGTTAATATTTAGAGGTGCCACACGAGGCTGCAAATCGGGTTAAGCCATTAACATTAGTTGGTGCGTAGACTGTTGCAGAGAAGATCTCAAACCCCCAAAACGTCACAGTTTTAGAGGGAATATGCCACTTCTATGAAAAAGAAGAGGCAGGAAGAGTTTACAGACTGATAGAAGGTTAACTTTCATGCACTAAGGGGTTCTTAAACAATGAGCGCTGATTGTAATATGCTGATGAAGTTGTGAATGTTTTTCTTTCTATGTTTTTCAGATGGCTAGCAACAGTAATACAAGTAGTACCGGTGGTGCAAAGCACAAAACCAGAAAGGACAATTATGTTTGGTTAATTGGTCCCACTTCCAAGGAACTGTCTGGGAGAAAGCTTCCTTCTGCTAGGGAAGTCCTTATGTGTTCTTTTATCTCCACAAGATACCATAATACCGAAGGGTTTAGAAAATCACAGACAAGTAATAGCTATTGTTACTTTGAACACAGTTATATTACTGTATTGTTTGTATTAATATGAAACAGTTAATAAGCCACATTATTTTATATTGTGTCTTGAGTGAAAACTTTAATGGCTTTGTGGCACCTCTAAACATTGTTCAATCTTAACCAAATTTCGCACAATAACTTCTTTTAGGCAATGTAAAAAAAAGGTAAGGTGGTCGTAACAAAATCCTAAAAAAAAAAAATTTTGGGACCACCCTAATACACAGGCTTCAGATGAGGTAGTAATTAGATTTCAGCTGGAGAAGTAAATCTGCTTCCTCAGTGTGATGTTGACAGAAGGCCATGCACAGGCCTCCCCATTAAGGTCCACACATGTTTCTCTCTCTCTCTCTCTCTCTCTCAATCTCATCTCATCTCGTCTCATCTCATTATCTCTAGCCGCTTTATCCTTCTACAGGGTCGCAGGCAAGCTGGAGCCTATCCCAGCTGACTACGGGCGAAAGGCGGGGTACACCCTGGACAAGTCGCCAGGTTCTCTCAATCTCAGTCTCTAATTAAACAGCAAGTACTGTGCAAAAGTCTTAGGCACCTTTTTTTTTGTACAAACTTTGTTAGTCTTTTATTTTGTGACTTCTACATTATGAAACTAGTACAAAGACACTTTAAATTGCCAAACATTAGTTTTCCAGCACAAAATTAAATGTTACAGAAAAATGTTTGTATGTCAGTCAAGAAAACAGAAGATTATATAAGAGACACTTTTTAGACAAAATTGTAATGAAGACTGCTGGGGTTTGCTGCAAAATGAAGAAGCGAGTGTGACAGTCGAAGTGTCCAGAAGAACTGTGTCTGGTTCTGTAAGATGCTCAGTAAAACCTACAGCTCATTTCCTTATAAAACTGCACTCATTGTACCTGAGACTACTATTTTTTTAAGCAAAGGTTGTCATACCAAATATTGACTTTTTTTCATGCATTACTGCTTACTGATCTTTATGGGTTTTTTTTTTTAAATAAATGTAGAAACATTTAATTTCATTATTTTTTGAAACCATCTTTGCTCTACAGCATTTCATTGCATGTGCCAAAGACTTTTGCACAGTACTGTATGTGTGGCATAGGTGACATCCCTGATGACCTCGCAGGCCAGCCCGGAAGAGCTTATGCGGTCATGCGTCATTCGTTGTCGTCATCCATCCACAATTTACAAAAATTGCTACTCCTCCTACAGGACTGATCAGATTTCAATCAAACTCACATGCAATGTTCCCCAGGTTGGTGTGCATAAATGTTGTCAAAATGGTGGTGCCAAATGTCATATTTATGATTTTATGGGCGTCTGAAATTTTTGAGTGACTTGTCACATGAAATCCTACGCTTCGTAAACTGCTGGGACGTTTTCACTGAAACTCACCCAGAAGACTCTAAAGACATATACCAACAAGAATTGTTCACCAGGTGGCGCCACCTGCTATGGCTGTGGCTACAGGGGAGTCACGTACAATTTTATGAAAATCACTACTTCTCCCACAGGATTGATCAGATTTCAAACTCGCACAATAACAGTGGCCAGTATGAGCTACAGCCTCATTGAGGCTATTTTTCTGTACATTTTTAGCATTTGTTGCAGTGTGTGGGATTCTGTCAATTTAGCTGTCAATCAGTTTCATAATCACACTATTTCAAAGTTTGCTTCCTATAAAGTCATGATGATTATAAATTTTTATTCTAATTAGCATTAATGTTATAAAGTGTCGTTGTCATTTAAGAAAAACCCCACCTTGAAACACATTAAATATGTTTACATTGAAGTATTGATGTGTTTGCTGCTATTTTGTTGGTTGATGCTGTCATTTTGTTATTCCTGCTTGATATGTTATTGGTTGTCTTGGTGACATCACAGAGAGACATTTCTAGTACAGTTACAATGTTTGTTTAAAAGGAGAAAAAAAATTCCAGTGATGTTTATAAGGAATACCACTCACGATTTGCTGTGAGCTCCTAAAACCAAAAAGCAAGAGCTTCTTTTCTCACTCACCACTGATGATGAGTCAGTCACCATCACTCAGCAGTGATGTTCAGTGTCACAGTAATGAGAGCGAGTGTAGGAATAGTAGAAGCAACAAACATCGGACACAACGTTCCAGAAAGCATTGGAAATTGTTGACTCAGCTAGTTGGTGATCTACAAGATGAGGAGCATGATAGCAATGACAGCATATTAGCATTAAAGTTGAAGCTTTGGAAGCTGTTTGAGCAGAGTGTACAGATGAGGATGTGAGAGAGCTGGATGGACTAAAGCATTAAAGTGCTGCTGCTTCACTCTTTTTAGGCAGAGATGAAGTCGGGGATAAATCCCACTGGTGCCACGATCAGTGAGCAGTCAAACAGCATTGTGGGTAAAGTAGGAAACAGTTGATCAATAAGATCAATCTCAACAGTAAGATTGCTTATTGTTTTTATCTGTTGATATGCAAGTCAGTTTGCATGTTCTCCCCGTGTCCGCGTGGGTTTCCTCCGGGTGCTCCGGTTTCCCCCACAGTCCAAAGACATGGAGGTTAGGTTAACTGGTGACTCTAAATTGACCGTAGGTGTGAATGGTTGTCTGTGTGTCAGCCCTGTGATGACCTGGCGACTTGTCCAGGGTGTACCCCGCCTTTCGCCCATAGTCAGCTGGGATAGGCTCCAGCTTACTTGCGACCCTGTAGGACAGGATAAAGCGGCTACAGATGATGAGATGAGATATGCAAGTCAGCCAGGTTGGATTATTCCTTTAATGCGACATCATCTCCCTTGTCTAGCACTGTTGCCAGTTCAGGGTCCATGTGGACCCTATTGATCCACATGTCATATTAATTGGATCATAGTTTTATGCCAGATGCCCTTCCTGCCACAGCCCTTCCATTTCCAGGCTTGGGAAACACCCATTCACACCTATGGGCAATTTCGAGTAGCCACTCAACCTAACTGCATGTCTTTGGACTGTGGGGGAAACCAGAGCACACTTGTACAGACACGGGGAGAACATGCAAACTCCACACAGAAAGGCCCCTGTTGGCTACTGGGCTTGAACCCAGAACCTTCTTGCTGTTAGGCGACAGTGCTAACCACTACACCACCACGCTGCCCCTTTCCTTTAATAAGACATATTTTTCCATAGAAGATATGTTCATAAGCTATATGTTGTCTTCATTTTTAAATGCATTTCAACATTCCTTTGAAAAGTATTTCCATAGGCATTGTTATTTTAACTTTTTGAATAAAAGATCTTCACACTACCATTTTATGAAGATCCTGGTGCTGTGTTTTAGGGAACTGTTCTGCCTGTTGCTTTATGATTTGCAGCTGGTAGGCTAAATGCTCAGAATTCAATCAGCTTTTCCTTCAAGATGTTTGGTTGGAGTGCAAGAACATTATATTGCCAGGTTGATTGATGACCTGCTCACCAGCTGCAACATTGGCATCCTGTCGTGCTTCTCTGGCACTCAGGGAGATTTCTGAGAGTGTTTGGGCTCTCAGTTGAATTGCAACATAAAAAAAGCAAACACAGCTTGTATTTCTTTGCCTTTAGATTCCTCCCTAAAGAGTAGACTGGGCTGCTGTCTGTAACTGTTCGAGAGAAATAATTTGAAATTTGGAGCAGATTATATAGCAATAGCTGCAATAGGTTATGAATAATGGGAAATGGTATGAATTGTAAAATTTGACAGGGACTTAAACCAATTTGTATCTACACCAATGGCTTCAGGTGAAGATCAACTTTTGTGAGTCACCACTGCTTTGTACCTTTGATTAAAATCTCTTTCCCAAAATAATCAAATCGTCTGGTCAAATTCCAAGCCTCTGGCCCAGACTGCAAAGATCAAAATCAGTACCATGTGCAGCATCAGGATGAATTCCATCTTTCACGAACACAGACGGTAGTTATGTTTCACAAACATGTCCTCAGAATTCCCACCGTTGTTACTCTACAGCAGCCTTCACAAGAAATTATATTTACTTGTCGATGGTGCATAATTTGTTTCATTGCACAAAATAATTGCACCTTCAGGGTTCTGATGGGTCTCTTTCCTAATACTGGACACATTAATAATTGCAATGATAATACTTTTTCATTACAGCTTGCACCATATTAAATAACCAAGAATACACCATACAAATACACCATACCAAATTAACATGAATGTTATTTGATAATTAATCTCAACAAGAGCAATTAGGTTTTTTTTTGTCTTTCCACAGTCTGCTAACATTTAGAGAAAGAGGGAGAGTCGATGACACTGAAAAACACAAATGATGGACAAGAAAAGTGGTAAGAATCCATGGTTTTTAAACTATATTATAACTATAATTACTGAAGTAGAATTCATTCCTCAAAGCTTATGGGTTGACATTTATTCAGATCATAGTAAAAAAATTCCTAAAGGTGTCTGGATTTGTGTTTCAGCAAATGGCTTTTCCGCCAAGCCTTCTGAGAATGGGGGACAGAGGAAACAGCTGCCTTATTCTGTGGAGACACCCTACGGCTTTCACCTGGATCTGGACTTCTTAAAATATGTAGATGACATTGAGAAGGGTAATACCATCAAGAGAGTGCATATACAAAGAAAGAACAGGGGGCCAAAATATAGCACACTGCCACGCAACTTCAGCCTTCCTGGACATGGTTCAAGACCTGCAGCCAAAGACACATGGTCTAACACCTCCACCCTGGGATCCAAGCCCAAATCACGTGTTACTGAAGTCCAGCAACTTTTTGATTTCAGAGCCAGCACTGACAATGCTAGCAGCAGCAGTAGCATCCAAAGCAGCCCTACTGGTCAATCAAATGTGCAAGGTAGCAGCTACCTCTCTTCCACTCAAACTGTGGATCAGGTCCATATTCAGGCTTCCCAAGACCAACAGGCTTCTCTGAGCCTTAATGTGAGGCCTCACTTGTTTCGGGCCTCCAGCATGCCTGTTAATGTCCCGCACAGGAAAGCCTCAGACTCTACCGATGAGCAGAGCTGTCAATCACAGAATGGCTCGACTGAAAAACTATTTCGCCCTGTGGATGGTAGTGACAGAAGAGGGAGTATTCCTCAAGACAGGGCGAGCCTGCATCAACAGATAACAGCGGCACTGAAACGAGTGCGCGAACTGGAGGATCAGGTCAGGACGATCCCTGAGCTAAAGGCTCAGATTTGTTCCCTTAGAGAAGAGAGGGAACAACTACTTCAGAGAATTCAAACACAGTCTCAGGTAAAGAGTCTGCCAGAGAAAGAGTCAAGTGAAAAATCCCAGCCAGAATCCCAAGAAAGTATTAACCTTCCTTCAGCAACAAAACAGCAAGAAGCTCCATCCCTTTCCCAGGATACTGTGAGTGACAGTCATAGTAAAATTCCAGAAATAGAGTCAACTGTAGATAAGCTGGCCCAGAACCTTGAAGGGCCACCAGCTTACACAGTTTTGGGAGAAGAACCAGTTTCAGGTGTGGTCTCTGTTCCAGTGATACTCATTGAAAAAGCTGAAAGTCCAACTGATTCAGAAGAATCTGAGAGAATGTTGGAAGAGTCTGAGCATGAGGCTGAAGTATCAGAAAAGCTTCTGGAACAAGGATTAGAAGAATGGGAGGAAAAGCCAGAGACTTCATCAGAAGATAAAGAGTCTGACCAAACAATAGAGTTTTCCATAACAGAAGAAAAAGGTGCTATATCTGAAGGCACAGTGCCTCAAGATGAACCTGAAAAAACAGAAACAATTGATCAATCTGTTGTAGAAAATGAAAAACTGGCCTCCACAATAAACGAAGAAGATATTCTCACGATCCAAGAACTCCAAGAAAAAGTCAAGACATTGGAGGAAAGATTAAGGCAGGTCAACTGTAATCTGGAAACAACAAACTCCTTACTGAGAGTACAGATGGAGGAGAATAGACAAAAGGATGTAACAATTCAGGAGCTAAGTGAAAAAGTAAAGGAACCCATTGCAGTCAGTGTGGAGCAAGAGTCGGAGGTTCCGCCAGAGACTGAGCCACTTCAACACATTATTACTTGTGATGCATCAGTCAATACTGACAGCAAGCATGTGTTAGAAAAAGCAGTCCTAACAGATATTAATCTTAAATCTACTGATGGTATCAAAGAACCAGACCAAATGTGCTGTAGTACTCAAACAAATGTAGTTGAGATGCGAGAAATTGAGGTGTTAGCACAGGTGATGAGATCTGAAAAAGTTGTGGGTGTGGAAATTGTTACATGTGACCAAGCAACTGAAACAGATGCATCTGAAAATAGTGTGAAGGCCAAAGAAATAAAAGAGCTTGAACCTGCAGATGAAAAACACAGTGTAGATAGGGATGATGTAGAGAAAATGAGTGAAAGCATGATCATTGAGAATGATGTGGCTGAAGAATATGTTATAGTAGAAAAGACTGAAGGCGATTTGGTTGGAAAGGTACCCAAAGATAATGCAAATGTAAAGTCCTTGGCCAGGGAAAATGAATTGTTGGAGAATGTTGAAACTGTGGGAATAGAAACCATAAAAGCAGGTACAAGCACAGATGAACCATTACAGCAAGACCAAAAGCAACCACAAGGACAAGACATTCAGCCTCAACCTCAGAAGCCCGCTGAAGCTTCAGCATCACCTGCAGCCATAGGCCAGGTTGTCACTCGGATCCAAGGTCTTCTGAATGAACAGTGGGCCAGTCTGGGGAGTGGGAGTCAGGAACCAAAAGGAGAGGGCTCACAGAAACAGCCAGTTTCAAAGATCAGCTCCATCCAGAGTCACCTTCGAGGCTCACTTAGTGCCCTTTCAGCCTTTTATTCTCCTGTTCAAAAAGGAGGTGCAGCAAAACAGTCAGGTATAGTCCATTATATTAGTCACACACCCTTTTAGTACATGCTAGACACACAAATGTTGAAAATAGTAATGGCCACCACACTTTTATCTGGTGCAATACCTCCATACATGAACATTTTTACACTTAGATTTTATCCAAAGTGACCTTACAAGTGAAATGGGAAATACACCCACACACCCACACACACACCAGTGCCCTCCATGACTATTGGCATCCCTTGTAAAGATTAGTAAAGAAGGTAAGAAAAGATCTACATGCTTCAGATCACTGTCCTGCTAGAAGATCCAATGATAACCCAGTTTTAGTTTCCTGGCAGAAGCAGCCAGATTTTGATTTAAAATGTCCTGCAGTTTCAAGGAGTCCATGATGCCATGTACCTGAACAAGGTTTCCAGGGCCTTTGGAGGAAAAACAGCCCCAAAACATCACAGAACTTCCACCATATTTTCCAGTTGGGATCGGGTTTTTTCATTATAGCCATCCTTCTTTTTACACCAAACCCACACTTTTTGTTACATCAGACCAGAGAACACGGTTCTAGTCAAAGTTGTAGTAACATTTCGCAAACTTCAGGTGCTTACATTTGTGGTTAACTGACAGAAGGCGGCTTTTTTTCCTGACATACCTTCCAAATAATCTGCTGGCATGGAGGTGGCATCTGATGGTGGTTTTGGAGACTTGGAAACCCCAAGATTTTACTTGTTCTTGTATTTCACCAACAGTGATACGTGGGGATTTTTTTTCCTCTCTTATCATCTTCCTCACTGTATGTGAAGCTATGGCCTATTGTTTAGAGAAACAGCTTTGGGACCAAAAGCTCTCTGGTTTGATTCCCTAGACCAGTAGGAATGGCTGAAGAAAAAGAAGAAACCTTTATTCGTCACATGCACACTTCAAGCACAGTGAAATTCATCCTCTGCATTTAACCCATCTGAAGCAGTGAACATACGCGCGCGCACACACCCAGAGCAGTGGGCAGCCCAGAGCGCCCAGGGGTTCGGTACCTTGCTCAAGGGCACCTCAGCCCAAGGCCGCCCCACGTCAACCTAACTGCATGTCTTTGGATTGTGGGGGAAACCGGAGCACCCGGAGGAAACCCACGCAGACACGGGGAGAACATCCAAACTCCACACAGAAAGGCCCTCGCCAACCGCTGGGTTCGAACCTGGAACCTTCTTGCTGTGAGGCGACCGTGCTAACCACTACACCACCGTGCCACCCACGTAAGTGCCCTTAAGCAAGGCACCTAACCCCCAACTGCTCCCCAGGCTGCTTTGGGTATGTTGTATGTCACTCTGGATAAGAGCATCTGCTAAATGCCATCAATGTAATGTAACGTGGGGACAAAATAAACTTGGGTCCTCTACCATTCCATTAATGGCATCTAGCAGACACTCTTATCGTACCCGGAGCAGTTGGGGGTTACTGTAGGTCCCTTTCTCAAGGGCCCTTCAGCCATTCCTGCTGGTCCAGGGAATCAAACCAGTGAACTTTTGGTCCAAAACATGCTTCTCTAACCATTAGGCCATGGCTTCCCCCAAATTTGCCTTCCAGGCAAGTTCGTAATGTTTCCAGTTGATGTCCATTTAAAAAAAAAAAGCCCTAACAGAAGAAAGGGTCAGAAATGAAGTTCAACACACTTCTTCCTCATTTGGTTTGTGTGTTCTTTTATCTTTCCCATGTCAATGGATAACTAATGATAGAATAATGGCCTCTGTGTCCCCTCATATTTGTATCCTAGTTAATCAGGAAGTCATGATTACAGCATGAAAGTATCGTATACATGCCAGTCAACTCAAATCTGTAGTTTAAATGGGAAACATGCTCCAGTTACATTGTGTTCACTATAATTTCTAGGGGTGCCAATAATAGTGGCACATGTGTTTTGTTGAAAATAATTCTCTCTTAATGAAGGAATTGTTTTTCTCTTAATAAATTTATTTCAATTAAAGGTTGGATTTTTCTCATTTGTTCAGTGTGAGATGAAGCATCTTTACCAAAAGGTAGATTTTTTTCTAACCCTTTTTACTAATCTTTACAAGGGGGCAATCATCACGAAGGGCACTGTATAATATTTTTTTTTTTTCGGTACAGTGGTGGAATATATTTAGGGACGAAGAACAGGTGCAGAGTTGGCAAAAGACTTGGCATCTGACTACTCTCTCTCTTCCCAGGCCTTAAATCTATCATGAAGAAGAATGACTGTCCTGACAAGCAGGGGGCTGCAGGAGCCAAGAAAAACCTGAAATTTGTTGGTGTAAATGGAGGGTAAATAACTTTATTTTTGCCATGCTCTGCATTTTGAAACAGCTTCAATTTTCATCATCCCTGTAATGCCTTACAGTAGTGGAACGCCACTGCTTTTACAAATAATTTAATTTGTCACTCCATTGGTGTACTCATCCCACTGGGATGCCACTGGGGTGTCATCATTTGGTTGACTGATGTACTAAGTAAAGTATGAACTTAGTAGAGGCTTTATTAGGTAGATATGCCACTTTATTACATGAATGACTTCTTTGACAGTGCTACTGCAAAGATAACACATTATTAGTCGACAGGCTTATGCTAAATGCATGAGAATCTTGAGGCAAGAGCATGAATTTATTGATTTGATTGATAGAGTTTTATATTCTGTTCCATATGCCACTTGTACTGTTGTCAAAGCAGGTTATTTATCAACAAAAAAATGCATTGAAAACTTCATACAACTGAAGGAGAAAAGATGAGTATAATATAAATTTCTATTTTAGTACTGTTGGCTTTGAGTGCCACATTTGAAGCAACAGACAATGACTTCTTTTTAAAATAGACTTTTAATGGACAGTTTAATAACATCGTCAGTTTAGACAAGTTCTTGACTGACTTAGAGCTTACTTGGCAGACTATCAGTGTTAGTGGAGATATTTCTGTCTAAAAAGTACAGCATTGTGTCCCACACTGTTCTGTTTTAGGCCATCTATTGTTCTTCCTTTATATACAGGCACTAAGACATGTTATTTTCAAACATATTGCCTCTCTGCTGTAATACAACTATTCCAAATGGATGACTGATTGTGACAAAGACATAACATTTTAGATAAATAGAAATGTCTTCCTTCTAAATTCTGGCAAACCACTGATGTTGGGTTTTAAGTCTATTTGCAGTAGGGTTGCCGATTTTGCACTCTAGAACTTGATTCTTATTTTGTATATGCAAAAGCTATAGTTATGGATCTTGGTGTGACCCTAAATTTATTATTTACAGTGTCTTGTAAAAGTATTCATCCCCCTTGGTGTTTGTCCTGTTTTGTTGCATTACAAGCTGGAATTAAAATGGATTTTTGGGGGGTTAGCACCATTTGATTTACACAACATGCCTACCACTTTAAAGGTGCACATTTTATTTATTTATTTATTTATTTATTTATTTTTAAATTGTGACACAAACAATAATTAAGATGAACCCCCCCCCCCCCCCCCCCCCCAAAAAAAAAAAAAAAAAAACTGAAATCTGGAGTGTGCATAGGTATTCACGCCCTTTCATATGAAACCCCTAAATAAGAGCTGGTCCAACCAATTCACTTCATAAGTCATATAATTTGTTGATTTAAGATCCACCTGTGTGCAATCAAAGTGTCACATGATCTGTCACATGATGTCTGTATAAATGAACCTGTTCTGGAAGGACCCTGACTCTGCAACACTACTAAGCAAGCAACATGAAAACCAAGGAGCCTCCAGACAAATCAGAGACAAAGCTGTGGAAAAGTATAGATCAGGGTTGGGTTATAAAAAATATCCCAAACTTTGAATATCCCATGGAGCACCATTAAATCCATTATAGCAAAATGGAAAGAATATGGCACCACTACAAACCTGACGAGAAGGCCGCCCACCAAAACTCTCAGACCGGGCAAGCAGGGCATTAATCAGAGATGCAACAAAGACCCCAAAGATTATACTGAAGGAGCTGCAAAGATCCACAGCAGAGATGGGAATATCTGTCCATAGGACCACTTTAAGCTGTACACTCCACAGAGCAGGGCTTTATGGAAGAGTGACCAGAAAAAATCCATTGCTTCAAGAAAAAAATAAGAAAACACTTTTGGCGTTTGCCCAACAGCATATGGCAGACTCCCCAAACATATGGAAGAAGATTCTCTGGTCAGATGAGACTTTTTTTTTTCAGTTCAGTTCAGATTGAACTTTTTGACCATCATGGGAAATGCCATGTGTGGCACAAAGTCAACAATTCCCATCACCCTGAGAACACCATTCCTACAGTGAAGCATGGTGGTGGCAGCATCATGCTGTGGGGATGTTTTTCAACTGCAGGGACAGGAAAGCTGGTCAGGACTGAAGGAAAGATGGATGACACTAAATACAGGGCATTTCTGGAGGAAAACCTGTTTGAGTCAGCCGGAGGTTTGAGACTGGAATGAAGGTTCAGATTCCAGCAGGACAATGACCTTAAACATACAGCTAAAGCTATACTGGAGTGGTTTAAAGGGAAACATTTGAATGTCTTGGAATGGCCTAATCAAAACCCAAACCTCAATCCAATTGAGACTCTGTGGCATAACTTGAAGATTGCTGTACACCAACACAACCCATCTAACTTGAAGGAGTTGGAACAGTTTTGCCTTGAGGAATGGGCAAAAATCCTAGTGGCTAAATGTGCTAAGCTAATAGAGACATACCCCGAGAGACTTGTAGCTGTAATTGCAGTAAAAGGTGGCTCTACAAAGTATTCACTTTGGAGGTGAATACCTATGCACACTCCAGATTTCTGTTTCTCATCTCATCTCATTATCTCTAGCCGCTTTATCCTGTTCTACAGGGTCGCAGGCAAGCTGGAGCCTATCCCAGCTGACTACGGGCGAAAGGCGGGGTACACCCTGGACAAGTCACCAGTTCACAGATTTCTGTTTTTTCATCTTAATTATTGTTTGTGTCAAAATAAAAAAAAAACAAACACTGTTCACCTTTAAAGTTGTAGGCATGTTGTGTAAATCAAATGGTGCTAACCCCCAAAAAATCCATTTAAATTCCAGCTTGTAATGCAACAAAACAGGACAAACACCAAGGGGGATGAATACTTTTACAAGACACTGTAATTCTAATGAGAACTTTTGGAATGCAGTTTCTATAGTTTCTAATTTATAATTCATGGTTACTCTGTCTTTAACCTCATTAAGTGTGCTTTTCATGACTTATAGTAATTTTCATAGATTTATGCATATTCATTCATTCATTCATTCATTCAACTTCAACTGATTTTTCCTGGTCAGGATCACGTGATCTATAGTTAAGTCATGATTACTGTTTGTGTCATGAATGCACCTTATCATAGATACAGTACTTTGTTTTGTCCTTTTAATCTTGTGTATATATAAAGCACCAGTAAGCACTGAGATAATATGAAAAGTGCTCTATCAAAATTATTATAAACCCTGTAGAACAGGATAAGCAGCTACAGATAATGGATGGATGGATGGATGGATGGATTATTTTATTAACTATCTGAGCTAATATCTGAGTACAACACTAGTGGCAGAAATGTGAAAAGAAATCAGTGATATGATGATAAAAGTATGTACATGCAAACATCTGAAAAATGCTATCAAATTTTATGAGAAGTTCACTGGTTTGTTAGTGTAGTGCAGTTAAGAGGTTAAAAGCTTGGTAGTTCATCTCGATCACCCTGTTCTGTTTGTAAAAAAGTCAAATTGGTGAGAAATCCGGAAATGGATGTTTTTCCAGAGAACAGTTTTAATATGCTAAACAAGCCAAGTCATTTGTGAGAGAAGTACGTCTCATCTCATCTCATTATCTCTAGCCACTTTATCCTGTTCTACAGGGTCGCAGGCAAGCTGCAGCCTATCCCAGCTGACTACGGGCGAAAGGCGGGGTACACCCTGGACAAGTCGTCAGGTTATCACAGGGCTGACACACAGACACAGACAACCATTCACACTCACATTCACACCTACGGTCAATTTAGAGTCACCAGTTAACCTAACCTGCATGTCTTTGGACTGTGGGGGAAACCGGAGCACCCGGAGGAAACCCACGCGGACACGGGGAGAACATGCAAACTCCACACAGAAAGGCCCTCGCCGGCCACGGGGCTCGAACCCGGACCTTCTTGCTGTGAGGCGATGGCGCTAACCACTACACCACCATGCCGCCCTAGAGAAGTACGTATAATAAATTCCTAACCTCATATCCGCTAATGCAAATGGAACTGTAGTGCATATATAATCAGGCTTGTATGAATGAATGAGTCAGTGCTCAAAGTGCCATGAAGGCTAATGTCAATTTTCATCTTTGTATTAGTCATCAGGAATTGTGTCCAAAGGTCAATGTCATTTTCATCAATCAAATTAAAATTGCTCTGTCTTAACTGTTCCCACTTTCTGTGTTCTATCCATCATCTCAAAAATCATGTAGAACTAAAGGCTGGAGGTGTCAGTTTTGTTTGCTGCTGGTGATTTAGATGAAGAACCAGGAGTGAAAATTGAAAAACCTCAGCAATAACAAAGAACCCTCTCTGTATTTGGGAGCAAGTCAGCATTGGTGGAGGCTGTATCTCAGCTGTGTTTGCCCAGACCTCAGCAGTAAGATAATTACACTGATAGAGCAGAGCAGATACAGTGATGCACAGTGATCTTGTGTCTAAAATCACTCCCATATTCACTTATTCACTGTTTACTGTTCTATGTAAGACACTACAGACCAGTGACAAATTAAAGGGAAAAAATATCTTGGTGTCCTAGTAAAAGGGTTGGGTTGCTATGAGCTGCGAAAACAGCTTCAATGAGTCCTGGCACAGATGCTACAAGTCTCTGGAACTGTACAGGAGGGATGGTGAGTCAGCTGAACTCAACCCAATTTAACACTGCTGGGAGACTTTGGAGCGCTCTCCAGCACCGTCATCAAAACACCACTGAGGGAATATCTTTTGAAAGAATGCTTTTCATTGCTCCAGTAAAGTTCCAAACACTTATAGAATTGATACCAAGGCTGCTTTTGTTGGTTCAACTGCTTACTAATACGCTTTCATGTTTGTTATAACTAAAGACTGAATTCATCCATCCATTATCCGTAACCGCTTATCCTGTGCAGGGTCGCAGGAAAGCTGGAGCCTATCCCAGCTGACTATGGGTGAGAGGCGGGGTACACCCTGGACAAGTCGCCAGGTTATCACAGAGCTGACACATAGAGACAAACAACCATTCACACTCACAATCACACCTATGGTCAATTTAGAGCCACCAATTAACCTAACCTGCATGTCTTTGGACTGTGGGGGAAACCAGAGCACCCGGAGGAAACCCCCACAGACACGGGGAGAACATGCAAACTCCACACAGAAAGGCCCTCATCTGCCGCTGGGCTCGAACCCAGAACCTTCTTGCTGTGAGACGACAGTGCTAACCACTACATCACCTTGCTGCTCAAGACTGAATTCAGACTACACAAACTTTAAAACATCTTGCGGTTTTCTGCATAGAACTGTTTTCATCAGCTGGCATTTGTATACAGTACATATATATTAGGATATAAATTTACATTTCCAGTGCTCTCCACAATTATTGGCACCACTTGTAAAAAATTAGTAAAAAGGGCTTAGAAAAAAAAATCCACTTTTTGGTAAAGCTTCATCTCACTGAAAAAATAAGAAAAATCCAACTTTTATTGGAAATAAATGTAGAGGAAAAATTGAAATAAATTCAGAGAAAAACAAATCCCTCATGAAGAAATAATTATTTTCAACAAATACACATGCCCCATTATTTTTGGCACCCCTGGATTTAATACTTTGTACAACCTCCCTTTGCCAGTAAAACAACACTGAGTGTCTCCTATAACATTTTATAAGGTTGGAGATACAGAGCAGGGCATCTGAGACCATTCCTCTTTACACAGTCTCTCCAGATCATCCAGGGTCCTCGGCCCTCTCTTGTGCTCTCGTCTCTTCAGCTCACCCCACAGGTTTTCAATGGGGTTCAGGTCAGGGGACTAAGATGGCCATGGAAGAAGCTTCATTCTGTTGTCAAATAACCATTTTTGTGTTGATTTGGACATCTGCTTTGTCCTGCTGGAAGATCCAATGATGACCCAGTTTTAGTTTCCTGTCAGAGGCAGCCAGATTCTGATTTAAATCTCCTGGTATTTCATGGAGTCCATGATGTCATGGACCCTAACAAGGTTTCCAGGGTCTTTGGAGGAAAAACAGCCCCAAAACATCACAGAACTTCCACCATATTTTCCAGTTGGGATCGGGTTCTTTTCATTATAGCCATCCTTCTTTTTACACCAAACCCACCTTGAGTGTTTATTGCCAAAAAGCTCAATTTTTGTTACATCAGACCAGAGAACACGTTTCCAGTCAACGTTGTAGTAGTGTTTCACAAACTCCAGGTGCTTACGTTTGTGGTTAACTGACAGAAAAGGCTTTTTCTGGAATACCTTCCAAATAATCTGTTGGCATGGAGGTGGAGTCTGATGGAGGTTCTGGAGACTTGGAAACCCCAAGATTTTACTTTTCTTGTAATTCACCAACAGTGATCCTTGAGGATTTTTTTGGCCTCTTTTACCCTCCTCCTCACTGTACATGAGGGAAAAATAAACTTGGGTTATCATCAAGGCAAGTTTGTAACAGTTCCAGTTGGTTTCCACTTTATTATTATTATTATTATTATTATTATTATTATTATTATTATTGCCCTAACAGTAGAAATGACCATTTTCAGGCATGTAGTTGTTTTTTTTTTAATAATTATTCCCTGACTTATGGTCAACACACTTCTCCCTCATTTGGCTTGTGTGTTCTCTTATCTTTCCCATGCTGATGGATGACTAAGGGAATTTGGCCTCTGTGTCATCTCATGTTTGTTCCCCAGTTAATCAGGAAGTCCTGGATTACAGCTTGAAAGTTCCTACACACTCCAATTAACTCAAGCGTACAATTTAAATGGGAAACATGCTTCAGTTACATTGTGCTCACTATTGTTTCCAGAGTTTCCCAGAATAGTGGCGCATGTGTTTTTGTTGAAAATAGTTATTTCTTGATGAGGGATTTGTTTTTCTCTGAATAAATTTATTTCAATTAAAGGTTTGATTTTTCTCTTTTTTGTTTTTTTTCAGTGTGAGACGAAGCGACTTCACCAAAAGGTGACTCTTTACTGGGGGGGGGCGCAATAATTTTAGAGGGAACTGTATACATCTTGTACGGCCTGTCATTATATCCAGCCTGAAATAGCAATGACTATACATTGTGGTATTTGCCATAGTTTTCATCAGTTGTACAGTGGACTTGCAGTGCAGTAGGGCAATAATACAGTGAAGTTTGCACAGAATAAAATTTACCCTTAAAAATACAGACATCACCACAAAATGGCTGCACAACTTTCCAAGAAAACGCAACACTAAAAAAAAACCCCTCAAAATATGTGTGTAAAAAGGAATAATCAAGGGAGAGTTACAAGTTAAATTGGTTGAACTTGGAATCCTGTCGGAAAAGGAAGCAGCTTGCTGTAGGGCTCTGCATAAATCTTATATGGCTTTTGGCGCTCCAGATTTAACCCCAGAATTTTTATCAAAATCAAATAAACTTATATGTACGTGCACTAATTTCTAACGAGCATGATTGTGATAATGGTCAATAATATTACGTCATGGCAGATGTAGCAATTACTGTTATCTGGGTGTAGAGGCGATAGATTTGTATTCTAAAGCCCATAGACGATCAGCTAGGATTATCTTAAGAGGAGCCTGGCAGGACTGTTGTTAGAGATGACAGCTAGTAATTTCAGAATTTAACCACGCAGCCATGATCCAGGCAAACAAAACAGCACACAATGAAATTCAGATAACCACAGCTCGGTTAGCATGAGGTTTCTGTATACCATGAAAACACACCCTTCTCTCTGTGCTAAAACTGACAGCAGGTTACGGTTGTTGTTGTTATTATTATTATTATTATTATTATTGCAATAATGTCCATTACATTGAACATCATATGTTTATTTTGTTTTGCAACATAAAGCCCCATTTAGTCCATCAAAACTGATGTTTAACAACCAATGAAACAGAAGCATAACTTCTTTCCCCCCAAGGTATCTCATAAAGAAAATCTAGCCTTGAAATTAGTCTGCATTCCTGGTAAAGAGGGAGATTAAGAGTTTGTCTGAACTCTTAAAGCAGTTTTATGTTGAGATTTATCAATGGCTTATAAAATAAAAAAGTATTCTATAAATTTTCTACATACCGGTAGGATTTTTTTCTATGTTTTTGTTCATTAGTGTGATTAGAATCGAATCAAAATGTTGGTTCGATTCCCTGGACGAGCAGGAATACGGTACCTGAATTGCCCTTGAGCAAGGCATCTAACCCCTAACTTCTCTCCAGGCTGCTCTGGGTATGATGTACATCATTCTGGATAGCAGTCTGCTAAATGCCATTAATGTACAGTGGTGCTTGAAAGTTTGTGAACCCTTTAGAATTTTCTATATTTCTGCATAAATATGCCCTAAAACATCATCAGATTTTCACACAAGTCCTAAAAGTAGATAAAGAGAACCCAGTTAAACAAATGAGACAAAAATATTATACTTGGTCATTTATTTATTGAGGAAAATGATCCAATATTGCATATCTGTGAGTGGCAAAAGTATGTGAACCTCTAGGATTAGCAGTTAATTTGAAGGTGAAATTCAAGTCAGGTGTTTTCAATCAATGGGATGACAATCAGGTGTGAGTGGGGACCCTGTTTTATTTAAAGAACAGGGATCTATCAAAGTCTGATCTTCACAACACATGTTTGTGGAAGGGTATCATGGCACAAACAAAGGAGATTTCTGAGGACCTCCGAAAAAGTGTTGTTGATGCTCATCAGGCTGGAAAAGGTTACAAAACCATCTCTAAAGAGTTTGCACTCCACCAATCCACAGACAGACAGATTGTGTACAAATGGAGGAAATTCAAGACCATTGTTACCCTCCCCAGGAGTGGTCAACCAACAAAGATCACTCCAAGAGCAAGGCGTGTAATAGTCGGTGAGGTCACAAAGGACCCCAAGGTAACTTCTAAGCAACTGAAGGCCTCTCTCACATTGGCTAATGTTTATGTTCATGAGTTCACCATCAGGAGAATACTGAACAACAATGGTGTGCATGGCAGGGTTGCAAGGAGAAAGCCACTGCTCTCCAGAAAGAACATTGTTGCTCTTCTGCAGTTTGCTAAAGATCACGTGGACAAGCCAGAATGCTGTTGGAAAAATGTTTTGTGGACAGATGAGACCAAAATAGAACTTTTTGGTTTAAATGAGAAGCCTTATATTTGGAGAAAGGGAAACACTGCATTCCAGCATAAGAACCTTATCCCATCTGTGAAACGTGGTGGTGGTAGTATCGTGGTTTGGGCCTGTTTTGCTGCATCTGGGCCAGGACGGCTTGCCATCATTGATGGAACAATGAATTCTGAATTATATGAGCGAATTCGAAAGGAAAATGTCAGGACATCTGTCCATGAACTGAATCTCAAGAGAAGGTGGGTCATGCAGCAAGACAGCGACCCTAAGCACACAAGTTGTTCTACTAAAGAATGGTTAAAGAAGAATAAAGTTAATGTTTTGGAATGGCCAAGTCAAAGTCCTGACCTTAATCCAATCGAAATGTTGTGGAAGGACCTGAAGTGAGCAGTTCATGTGAGGAAACACATTAACATCCCAGAGTTGAAGCTGTTCTGTATGGAGGAATGGGCTAAAATTCCTCCAAGCCGGTGTGCAGGACTGATCAACAGTTACCGGAAACGTTTAGTTGCAATTACTGCTGCACAAGGGGGTCACACCAGATACTGAAAGCAAAGGTTCACATACTTTTGCCACTCACAGATATGTAATATTGGATCATTTTCCTCAATAAATAAATGACCAGATATAATATTTTTGTCTCATTTGTTTAACTGGGTTCTCTTTATCTACCTTTAAGACTTGTGTGAAAATCTGATGATGTTTTAGGTCCTATTTATGCAGAAATATAGAAAATTCTAAAGGGTTCACAAACTTTCAAGCACCACTGTAACGTAATATATTGTAAAATAGGCCTTAAACTTTTAGTCCGCTTTAGTTCATTGTAGAAAGATGTGATTAATAGTTTGGAGGATGAGGATGAAGAAGAAGGGAAAGCTGTTATATAAAAAGCAAGTACAAGTACAAAAATCTGCTGTGAACTATTTAAATTTGTATGGAATATTATAAAATAATACAATAAATCAAGGGTTAATGCATCTACTGCTTCAAGAGAAAAATACTAAGCTTGCCTCAGGAAGGTTTGTTTAAACTGCAACAGAAAGGCATTTTTTCTTTAATAAATGAAAATCAATCTCCTCATTTTTACTTTAAAATAAAATACAACATGCACCAGTTTCCATTTTTACATTATTATTTATTATTTTTTTAATTAACATTTCAATGCACAATGACTTTTTTTATGAATTGGATGTGAACTTGCTCTTGCTGTAACTAAATCTGGCAAATACCTGAACACACAGCACTTCAACTGTGTTCTTGTGGAATTATGGGAATTACATGCTTCCTGATAAGATTTTAATGAAGGGCTGGATTTTTCAACCAGGCAGAGGAGACTGGTGTCTCAAAACAGCTTAGAATCACACATGCACATATTTCCTGTGTACATTCACAGCAGCCTACCTCTGTTCACGTTTCTTTTTAAGCATGGATATTTTCATTTACGTACATGCATGAACACGTGGATATTTTCATCTTTAATTATTATGATTATTATAATAAACCATACTCTATGTAATGGACTTTTTTTTATCTGCTACTTGTTGTCATTTTATTATAATCTCACCTTAAGACCACTGAACTCATATAATAGGCCACTTAACCGTAAAAGACTGACATCGGTAACCGAGGCTGTCTGTGTTGTTCAGCTATGAGACAACCTCCAGTGAGGAGTCCAGTGGGGAGGAGAATGAGGAGGAGGAAAAGGAGGAGGAGGTGGATAGCTCGGAGATGGAGGAACAGGCAGAGGAGAGTGGAGTGACCCAGGAGGAGGTGGAGGAGGAGGCTGCTACTACTGGGGAGAAGGCTGAAGATACTCAGGCAGGGGGGTCCCAGGGTTCAGTAGAGCCTAAAGACCCCCAGGCTAGTGTTGATCCCCAGGAGGAGCAGCCCAGCAGGTGAGACAGAAGGGCCAGGAGAAAAAAGAGAGAAGTCAAGTAAGGTTAAGCCAAATTTTAAAAACATCCATACATATTAGATACTTACACAATGGGACCCAATATTGTACTTTTAGGATAATACAGAGCTCTAGCATTTTCATACATTTCAAATGGAAGAAAGGCAGTGTACAGCTTCAATACACTACAATACACAGCTTCATAATAATAGCAATAATGAAAGTCACTTTCCTTGTGTGATGTCCAGATATAAGAAAAATCAGTGGCCAATTCACTGATGATCATCATCAGATGAGATCTTCGTTGCTCATGACTGTCAAACCAACTCGATCTCATGATACATTTTTGTTCCATTATTCTATCCCATGACTTTTATATTGCTAAGTATGCATAATCCACATTGTGGAAAATATATGTACAAACAAGAATGTTAAGTGCACAAGCAATCACCAAAGTTTTATTCACTGAAAAATATTATTTCAACAAAATTTCTTGCACAATTTCCTTGAGGTTCATTTAGATTTAATACTAATACACATATTTTTTATGATATGTGCATTAGTATTCATTAGTATAGTACTCAGACTTGGAGCTATTTATAGTGTTTTATATTTATAACTAGAAAACAATACCAATTTCATGGCTAATTCTCATCTCATCTCATTATCTCTAGCCGCTTTATCCTTCTACAGGGTCGCAGGCAAGCTGGAGCCTATCCCAGCTGACTACGGGCGAAAGGCGGGGTACACCCTGGACAAGTCGCCAGGTCATCACAGGGCTGACACATGGACACAGACAACCATTCACACTCACATTCACACCTACGGTCAATTTAGAGTCACCAGTTAACCTAACCTGCATGTCTTTGGACTGTGGGGGAAACCGGAGCACCCGGAGGAAACCCACGCGGACACGGGGAGAACATGCAAACTCCGCACAGAAAGGCCCTCGCCGGCCCCGGGGCTTGAACCCAGGACCTTCTTGCTGTGAGGCGACAGCGCTAACCACTACACCACCGTGCCGCCTGGCTAATTCTTATACAGTTTATAAAAAATAAATGTTTCTATTTGTTGAAGTGGTAGTATTTTTTTTTTTAAATTTGTGTTAATGATGTGTTATATCCTGAAGTTTATAACAATATTTTTATTCAATAGTTTTATAAAATACAACTTATGTACACTACCGTTCAAAAGTTTGGGGTCACCCAGACAATTTTGTGTTTTCCATGAAAAGTCACACTTTTATTTACCACCGTAAGTTGTAAAATGAATAGAAAATATAGGTGAGACATTTTTCTGGCCATTTTGAGCATTTAATCGACACCACAAATGTGATGCTCCAGAAACTCAATCTGCTCAAAGGAAGGTCAGTTTTATAGCTTCTCTAAAGAGCTCAACTGTTTTCAGCTGTGCTAACATGATTGTACAAGGGTTTTCTAATCCTCCATTAGCCTTCTGAGGCAATGAGCAAACACATTGTACCATTAGAACACTGGAGTGAGAGTTGCTGGAAATGGGCCTCTATACACCTATGGAGATATTGGATTAGTTTAAAGTGATCTTCATTGAAAAGAACAGTGCTTTTCTTTCAAAAATAAGGAAATTTCAAAGTGACCCCAAACTTTTGAACAGTAGTGTACTATAATAACAGCCCCTATCACCAGTAAATATACATACACCCACAGAGTCCTAAATATAGCCATCATACACATGTTCCACTTAGAGTAGATGCTGACATCTCATCTCATTATCTCTAGCCGCTTTATCCTTCTACAGGGTCGCAGGCAAGCTGGAGCCTATCCCAGCTGACTACGGGCGAAAGGCGGGGTACACCCTGGACAAGTCGCCAGGTCATCACAGGGCTGACACATAGACACAGACAACCATTCACACTCACATTCACACCTACGGTCAATTTAGAGTCACCAGTTAACCTAACCTGCATGTCTTTGGACTGTGGGGGAAACCGGAGCACCCGGAGGAAACCCACGCGGACACGGGGAGAACATGCAAACTCCGCACAGAAAGGCCCTTGCCGGCCACGGGGCTCGAACCCGGACCTTCTTGCTGTGAGGCGACAGCGCTAACCACTACACCACCGTGCCACCCAGATGCTGACATATTACAGTTATATATAAAAAAAATTAAACCAGCACATACAAACTACTCCAATATACTACACTTTTAATATGACAAGCATTATTGTGACTGTGTGATCAATCCTCATAAAGTTTAATAATGTGAATTATCTGGATAGTCAGATCTGACTTGAGGAAGATGCTACATTATTTCACTGATGAAACATGCATTTGTATGTACACACACACACACACACACACACACACACACACACACACACACACAGATATACACTAGTGCATTTCAAACAATTAAACTATCATGAAAAAGTTCATTTTTTTCATAATGTATTTCAAAAAGGTAAACTTTCATATATTCTATATACAGTACGTGTAAAGTGAAATATTTAAAGCCTTTTTTGTTTTAATTTTGATGATTTTGGCTGATAGCTCATGAAAATCAGAAATCCATCCATCCATCCATCCATCCATCCATCCATTATCTCTAGCCGCTTATCCTGTACAGGGTCGCAGGCAAGCTGGAGCCTATCCCAGCTGACTATGGGCGAGAGGCAGGGTACACCCTGGACAAGTCACCAGGTCATCGCAGGGCTGACACACAGAGACAAACAACCATTCACACTCACATTCACACCTACGGTTAATTTAGAGCCAACAGTTAACCTAACCTGCATGCCTTTGGACTGTGGGGGAAAACAGAGCACCCAGAGGAAACCCACGCAGACACAGGGGTAACATGCAAATTCCACACAGAAAGGCCCTCGTTGGCCACTGGGCTCAAACCCAGGACCTTCTTGCTGTGAGGCGACAGTGCTGACCACTACACCACCATGCCACCCAAAATCAGAAATCCAGTATCTCAAATTGTTAGAATATAGAAATTAAATATTCTTAATTTCCCTGAGGGAACCCACCCAAAGGGATCAATAAAGTTTTATCTAATCTAATCTATTTCCTAAGATCCATCAAAAAAGGATTTGAAATACAGAAATGTCCAACTTCTGAAAAGTATGTTCATTTATACACTCAATACTTGGTTGGGACTCCTTTACCATGAATTACTGTATCAATGCAGCATGGTATGGAGGTGATCAGCCTGTGGCACTGCTGAGGTGTTATTGAAGCCCAGGTTGCTTTGATAGCAGCCTTCAGCTCGTCTGTATTTTTGGGTTGGGTGTTTCTCATTTTCCTCTTGACAATACCCCATAGATTCTTTCTGGGGTTCAGGTCAGGTGAGTTGTCTGGCCAATCAAGCACAGTAATATCTTGGTCAACAAACCATTTCGTAATAGTTTTGGCATTGTGGGCAGGTGCTAAGTCCTGCTGGAAAGGAAATCGGCATCTCCATAAAGCTTGTCAGTAGATGGAAGCATGAAGTGCTCTAAAATCTCCTGGTAGACAGCTGCGTTGACTTTGGACTTAGTAAAACACAGTGGATCAACACCAGCAGATGACATGGTACCCCAAATCATCACAGACTGCAGAAACCTCACACTGGACCTCAAACACCTTGGATTCTGTGTCTCTCCACTCTTCATCCAGACTCTAGGACCTTGATTTCCAAATGAAATGCAAAATTTACTTTCATCTGAAAAGAGGACCTTGGACCACTGAGCAGCAGTCCAGTTCTTTCTCTCCTTAGCCCAGGTAAGACGCTTCTGATGTTGTCTCTGGTTCAGGAGTGGCTTGATATTAGGAATGAGACAGTTGTAGCCCCTTTCCTGAAGACATCTGTCATCTGCGTAGTGGCTCTTGATGCACTGACACCAGCCTCAGTCCACTCCTTGTGACGCTCTCCCAAGTTCTTAAATTGACTTTTCTTGACAAACCTCTCAAGGCTGCGGTTATCCCTGTTGCTTGTGCACCTTTTCCAGCCAGCCTTTTCAGCAATGACCTTCTGTGGCTTTCTTTCCTTGTGGAGGGTGTCGATGATTGTCTTCTGGACAACTGTCAAGTCAGCAGTCTTCCCCATGATTGTGGTTGCGTGTATTGAACTAGACCGATATTTTACAATTTTTTACTCAAACTCAAAATGAAATACTTGAATATTTTGAGATATGGACTTTTTTTTTTGCCATAGGCCATAATTATCAAAGTTAAAATAGGAAAATGCTTGAAACATTTTAGTGTACATATAATGAATGTAGAATATATAAAATTTTTAATTTTTCACAATATTCTAATTGTTTGAGATGCACTAGTGTGTGTTTTTATATATATATATATATATATATATATATATATATATGGGCGGCATGGTGGTGTAGTGGTTAGCGCTGTTGCCTCACAGCAAGAAGGTCCGGGTTCGAGCCCCGTGGCCGGCGAGGGCCTTTCTGTGCGGAGTTTGCATGTTCTCCCCGTGTCCGCGTGGGTTTCCTCTGGGTGCTCCGGTTTCCCCTACAGTCCAAAGACATGCAGGTTAGGTTAACTGGTGACTCTAAATTGACCGTAGGTGTGAGTGTGAATGGTTGTCTGTGTCTATGTGTCAGCCCTGTGATGACCTGGCAACTTGTCCAGGGTGTACCCTGCCTTTCGCCCGTAGTCAGCTGGGATAGGCTCCAGCTTGCCTGCGACCCTGTAGAAGGATAAAGCGGCTAGAGATAATGAGATGAGATATGTGTGTATATATATATATATATATATATATATATATATATATGCACTATATTGTATATATTTGTATATATAAATACAGGTTTCCAAATGATACTTCACAGTAATTATCTAGGATCATAAGTTCTGACTTTTATTAACTGTAACTGAATATTACCAGCATGTAGGCTTACTCCTTTTCTTATACACACAATCCCAGCCTTTGTCTTACCAATCATCAGTCTGGAGATAGAAAGCAGACAAATGCTGAGTGACAGGTTTAATAAACTTAACCATGAGAACAAGCTCAATAAGCCAAGAAGGTACATATAGTGCTAATGGAGAGCAGATGAGCGTATGGATGTCTGGAATTGTGCTCTAAACATAAACCACAGCTGCAAATATGTGTGATAAAGATTAAGACGTGTGCTAAATAGAGCATGTGCAAGACAGCACCATGAGAGGTGGTTAACACAATCCACAGCACATTCTCTATTCTGGATTTGGGGCGTTCTGTGTTTTTTTTTTTCTTTTCTTTTTAAAGGTAATTGTATCTATACCCTTATAGAAAAGTCACCCGACCTTCACATGTTAATAGGAACATGATGCAAATTTAAACATGTGGTTCTCAGACACATTCTTTTTCACAGATGTTTCATATTTAGTGCATGTGTTTTTTTTTTTTTTAATTTCCACAAGTTAATTTTTCCTCATAAAGGGCATATGATTTCATTTTCAGAACTGATTTTCTCATATGAATCATTCTTTTTCATATTGTCCGTATGATGTCAGATGTCAAGGGTATATTTACATTTTACTTCATGTGCAATTTCGCAGGTTTATCACGTGAAATGGGTGTGATTCTTCTGTAAGGGTATATTATAGACGCAGCTTTACATAAATGTTGCTCTGAAGTTTGAGCTTCATTTTTTTTACTGTATTGTTGATGCAGGATAGTATTTCACACTGTTTTTTAAAAACATATACAGTACTGTGCAAAAGTCTTCGCACCTTTTTAAATACATATTTTCTCTTCATTGTTTATTTCATATTCCATTCATTTTACAGTTTACTGCTCTTTATAGTCATAACCTTCATCTCAAATACAATATTTTAATTTTCAGAATTCAAATCTTGCAATCCAGTCTCAAAAAGGCATTACATTTTCTACTTTCTGTATTTTTTCGATTCAAGGTTTATTCCTAGCTAGATTTTTAAACTAACACAGCTTTTTTGTAGAACATATTTTACTTATTGTGTGTGTCTGATTTTAAAGTTGAATGTGCTCTTGCAGTGAAATTGTAGATAAAAACTTCATGGCTGCCTGTCAGTACCTAAAGGACCGAATGGCAGAGGTTGCTACTCCAAACAAAGAGATGGTAAGTAATGTAATGCACTTTTAGAAAAACAAGTAGGGTATTTTATGCACTTTTAATTTGCTCTTCTGATTTGCTAAATTAATAAAATAATGCCAGTATTTTGGTTTATCCAATCCGCTCTCCTGTAAAGAAAACATGCCAGCAGTTTGAAGGATGAGCGGCCCAAGCACTCATCTGTGACACTTAAAGCTGACTTTGAATGAGTGTTGTTCATAATGTAATCCATAAAAAATGAGATAAGCAATCTCTCCAATTATTATGAAAATGAAATATTTGGAAAATTAATTGTGTGAAAAAAAACCTTTTTGTGGACTTTAAATGGATGAATATATTAATTAATGAATAGTGCCGTATTTATTTATTTAATATTGGCCTCAAATGGCATTCCATAGTTTTACTGAGTGAATTTACAGCCTAAAGTATAAACCTTAGTGTGACACCCTGTAGTTACATCAAAACATCAGACAATCGACCTTAATACTGTTCCTCATTTGAGCCAAAGTCATAGAACAAAACTGTGCATCCAGTGTCCAGTGCTAGAATGGTACGTAACTGAGACACACCTCTGTTTTAAAAAAAAAATTCTACCCTATGTGTGTACAGTCAGTCTCACTTAACTTCTGAAGCTGCAGTTATGGTCCTTCTACATTTAGTTGTTCAAGTTGATAGAAAAAGAAAACCTTAATCACCAATGAAAATGTGATGAGGCCTGCTTTTGTGGTGTCTCTCATCTTTAGAGGCAGGTTCTGATGGTGCTCTATCAGGAATGGTTCCGTGTATCCAGTCAGAAAGAGTCCCAGGCAGATACAGTCACTGTGTATCTGAGGGAGGTTGGAAATCACACCCCCACTCTCCTGCGCTATATAGTTAACCTGGCTGATGGCAACGGCAATATGGCCTTACACTACAGTGTCTCCCACTCCAACTTCCAAGTCGTCAAGCTCCTGTTGGATACCGGTGAGATGAAACATCAGTTCTAAACATTAATGGCTCACCTCTGTGGTTGAAATATCATTATTTATTCTATCCACATTCACTGGATATGAGCAATCATGTGCTCTGATTGGCTACTCTACTACTAGGCTATCAGCTGATATACCGTGAGTAGAGAAAAACAAAATGGCCGAGCATGTTGCTGAACCTACTGAGGATGAAATAAAAACTCTACTTGAAAACAAAACCCAAAAAATTACAAAAAAAAGCAACAGAATATGGAATGAAAGTATTTGATGGTAAGAATGTATCTTTTTTATTTTTCAAGAATTTTTATTATTATTATTATTATTATAGCATTTTTCACAAATTGCTACTGTCATTTCACCGGTTTGTTTACATTCTTCATCTTTGAGCATTGAAATGTGTTGAATTTTTAAAAGGTTTTATTTATGAAATTTGCAAAAAATAAAAATGCTCTGTTTCTCAAACTCCATTGAATGTTGATTGAATAAAACAATTATTCCACTCAATCTCGTCATACATGGCTTATAGCCAACTCGGCGCTACATACCTCATCGGCTATCATCTCATGTATGACTCGATTTCATGGAGTAGCTGTTAATTATCTCCCTTTTTCCTCCCTTATTTTATGTTGGTATGGATTTGTCAATGAAAGTTTTTTGCATGTTATATTATGTTCCTAAGGGCTTTGTGAAGTGGATCATCAGAATAAAGCCGGCTACACGGCGATCATGTTGGCAGCTTTGACTGCAGCAGAAGGACCTGAGGACATGGAGGTGGCCCAGCACCTACTGAGCCTGGGCAACATCAACGCTCAGGCAGGCCAGGTAAGTACATACTTGTATTATTTGTACCAGGTAAGTACAAATAACCTGTCATCCAAAAATACAAACATATTTATCATACACACACACACACATTTGTCTGACTATCCTTGTGAGGACCTTCCATTGACATAAATATTATTGCAGTTAATTAATGCTGTGCCTGCACCTAAACCTAACCCTAACCTTAACCTCAGTAATGAAAAGGAAACTTTTTGGCTCTTTTATTTCTTTCTTTCTTTATTTATTAAAAAAAATTGTTTAAAAAACACAACAACGATTTCCTTGTGGGGACCATCCAAATGTCCCCACAAGTTTGAAATTGTCAAATTTTACTATCTTTGTGGGGACATTTAGTCCTCAGTAGTATTTCAAAACACACACACACACACACACACACACACACACACACACACACACACACACACACACACACACACACACAAAGCTAACAAAACTGTTCTGCCCATGTCATCATGTCCTAATTCTACACTGTGCCCAAACTGGAATAATTATCATAAAATAAATGCATGAAGTCACACAGCTTGGACTCTTTCATCCAGATAAAAATTGAGTAGAGAACTTTAATATTCTGCAGAAGCCCCAGTACTCAGTAGTCTGGATAAGAGATTTCGAAAAGAAAATACTGGAATTTCTCTGTCCTTCTAGCGTACAAAGTGTTTCTGAATAGATATTACTGGTAAAAGGATCGACAATTTACAGTACCTTGCAGACGAACAGATTTGTCCCAATACCCTACTTCTTTTCAGATCATTTGCACTTGTGATTCAGCACAAATACCTCAAAGATTTGCACTTCCCCAAAGCAGTCTTTCTCTGTTTATTGTAGAATTTCAGATCATTTCACCTGGATACTGTAGATTTGTACCTCAGAACTGCTGCTGTAATCATTAAGCCTGTCCTGTGCTCATCCGAGGAGTTTTAATCAAAATATGCTAATGCATATTAAAAAGATTGATCATCTTTTTAACACATGCTGCTGCAGTACTGTGCAATTAGCAGAGGTGGACAAAGTACCCAACTTCATTACTTAAGTCAGAGTACAGATCCCACTGGTCAAATGTTACTCTGATACAAGTGAAAGTTGTCCAGTCAATTTTTTACTCAAGTTAAAGTACTGAAGTACTTGCTTTTAAAAATACTTAAGTATTAAAAGTACATTTTCTGTCAACGCATCATTGTATTATTGCCACAACGCTTACAAAACCTAACGCCATTACCAATGACAGAAATGTGAATTCACAAAATGAACGCATGGTGGTTTAACGTTAAGCTAGCTAGTCAGTGAAGCTCCACCTGACATGCTAGCAAACTTTTTTCAAACTCGAAATCATATTGGGTAGCTAACGTTACTAGAAAATAAATATTTCTACGTTCTGTTTATTTGGCAAGATTATGCTAAAACATTTCTGAAAAGACTTCAGATAAGTTAAAATTATTCATGTTAGCATAACTCTGTTTTTACATGCTAACTAACAGTGTCCAAGTTAACTAACTATGTGTTAATGTTAGCTGTGGACAAGGCGATGGCAACTTGGCAGGCAAATCCATAGAAAGTCATTTGATGAACCAGACTGCACAGCTATTGCAATGTTACTACTAGCTCTAAAAGCACAGACAACTTCGTTGCAAGCTTTCTCTTGGAATAAAACGTTTATATAGCTCAATATGCTTCCGCAGGTTGGACGGTGAGGTTTTGTAGGCTGTAATGTGGTTCGTTTTTGGCAAACAAAGCAAACAATTAAAACGAAACGAATCTTTAATCCTTTCAGAAAACTGAAACATGGGTTCTAGGTAAAGCCACGAGTGCATGCATTCAGCAGAAGAACCACCTCCTTCCATTCTGCCATCAACTGATCGTGTTCAAATAACGCTGCTGAGAAATCATTGAACTTGATTTTATACAGTCTATGGATGTGATGTAACCCTAGTGATTACCGATCGGCTGTCTCAGTGTCACCTGTGAAAAAACCAATCACGTTTTAGAAAAGAAAGAAAAAAACATCCACTTTCAAAGCTGCTTCATAGTAACAAGTAACAGGGACCTTGACAGAAATGTAGTGGAGTGAAAAGTACGATATTTGCCTTTCAAATGTAGTGAAGTTAAAGTCATAAGTTTCCCCCCGAAAAATACTCAAGTAAAGTACAGATACTCAAAGTGTACTTAACCCTTTGATGCAAAACATGGGTCAAAAGTGACCCGACTGAGTTTTTATCTTCTATATCTTTGCAATAAATTAATTCCATCATTCAGTATTCAAGGTATTCCTCAATTAACTTGTTTTTGATCATCATACATCCTTATTTTATTTTTTCCTTTCTTACTTTTTGAATAAAAAACCTTTTTGTCTCACTACCCTTCTAATGCACAACATGGGTCAAAAACGACCTGCATTCATTTTCCAGGTTATTTCATGTATGGCTGAGTGTTTCTATGATGTACCTTTGAAATAAATTCATTTTGTCATTTACTTTTCCAAATATGCAGTAAATATCTTGTTTTTGTTTAGCACAAATCATCATTTTTATTTTTCCTTTCTTAAGTTATGAACAAGCACAGCTTTTGTAATTCTACATCAAGTTTACACACATGGGTCAGAAACGACCCGCGTGCATTTACTCCAGCGTTTGGTGGGAACTGTGAATTGTGCTTGTGTCAGACATTTCACAGCTCAGCACAGCGCCCTTTGCCCATCTAATACATGGAAGTAATGTTTTTCAATTGTTCTAACATTACCTTAGAAAAAAATTAATTATGTTTAGGTTACCTTGAGAGTGAGTAGATTACTTGTCAGAAAGTTACAAGTAATTACTATTAGCTACCTAGCTGTTGACATATCTCTTCAAGAATCTAACAAACTGAGGGATCTGCTATCGGATACAAAAAACATTCATACCATCTCCGGAACCCACACAACTATCAGACGTTCAAGTGCAGGACTAAGCGATTTCAAAGTAGCTTTGTACCTAGCTATGTTAAGATATGGGATAATGATTTATAGGACTTGATTTTTTGATTATTATATTTTTATAGAGTAACAATGATTTTTAATTGTACATTTGTAAATATTTTTCAAACTTATGGTTTGCAATTGATATTAATAAAATATTATTATTATTATTATTATTATTATTATAAAGACATATTCTACTTTAGTTAGCTAATTTTATTGTAGTTGGCTTAGCTAACTACATAGTTAATAAATAAATAACTGGCCCCATTCACTGCTAAAGTAATTACTTGAAACAAATTATTATTATAGTATTAAGACATTTAATTTTAAATCACACTTGGATGACCCATGTGTAGTAATATAAAAAGTATTTTGTTCATAAAGTAGGAAAGAAAAAATTAAATTAATGATTTGTGGTAATTAAAACAAGATATTTAAAGAATACTTGGAATATCTCATCTCATTATCTCTAGCCGCTTTATCCTGTTCTACAGGGTCGCAGGCAAGCTGGAGCCTATCCCAGCTGACTACGGGCGAAAGGCAGGGTATACCCTGGACAAGTCGCCAGGTACTTGGAATATTCAATCATAAAATAAGTTGATTTCAAAAGATAGAGCAAAGAAAAACTCAGTCAGCATGAAATAACCTGGAAAATGAATGCGGGTCATTTTTGACCCATGTTGTGCATTAGAAGGGGTGTGCATATGTTTTGCATCAAAGGGTTAAGTACAGTACTCAAGTAAATGTACTTCGTTACTGTCCACCTCTGGCAATTAGTACTTTACTCTTCTACACATCTGCAATGCAATGATTTATAACCCCACTATCCTGTGGCACCCAGAAGAGAATGAGTCTGGTTCCTCGCAAAGTTTCTGCATGTTCTTCTTCATGTTGTCACAGGGAATTTTCTTTGCCACGGTCACTTCTTGCTTGCTTAGTAGGGATCTAAATCTGCACTTATCATTAAAACCGCTGTAGAAATTTCACTTTGTGATCCAGTCGTAGTTTTCATTTCATTTATTTATCATACAGGAAAAGATTAAAAGTAGCATTTCAGTTACAGTTAAATGGGCCTGACTCAGTTAAAACTGGTTTACAGCAGGTTCCTGTTCTGCAGCACGTGAAAGACAAAGATCACAATCCAATCAAGACAAAAAGCACATTGACAATACAAACAAAACAAAAGCATAATTAAGGATGTCAAGAGAAATAAAAACAATACAGACAGCTACATACATAGACATTGAAAGGGGAGAGGATTGAAGCTATTAGTTCATAGAGACAGTTCCATCAGTCGCAGTAGGATGGGTGTTACACTAAAATATTCCTGCCTTTGAGAATTTTTCTTCCGTTTACATTAACTTGAATGGAATGTTTTGCTCTGATAAAAACATTTTTTAAAAAGCATGTTTTATGTTCTTCCTGTGTCCATGTGGGTTTCTTCAAGGTTCTCCAGTTTTCCTTCATAAAAGCATATCAGAAAGTGAATGGGCCACTCTAAATTACTCCTAGTTGAGAATGAGTGTGGAACTGGTATCTCATCCAGGATGTATTGCTTACTTGTGTCCAATGTTTTTGTGATAAACTCTGACACCACTGCTTCCCTGACCAGGATAAAGTGTTTCTTGTAGATGTCAGAATGTTCTCCTCAGCCCATTACACTTTCTTTTCCCATAGTCTGGTCAGACAGCACTGATGCTGGCGGTTAGTCACGGGCGTACAGCGATGGTGCAGGTTCTTCTCGAATGTAAAGCAGATGTGAACATACAGGACCAAGACGGCTCCACAGCGCTGATGTGTGCCTGTGAGCACGGCCATACTGAAATAGCCAAGCTACTGCTAGATAGACCTGAATGTGACACTAGCCTGAAAGATAAGGTTTGTGGTACACACACACACACACACACACACACACACACACACACACACACACACACACACACACACACTATTCAGTGCAGCCAGAATTTTAATTCATTAAAACAATGTTATCTGCATTTCCTCTTCATTTAGAGAAAGCATTTATTGAAGCCCTGAAGGTTCCTTGCCGGCTTTAGAAAACACAACACTGCCATCACATGGTCAAACTTAGTAGCAACATTTTCATTTTTTTTCTTTTCGCTAAACTGGTTCAAGGTGTAAAATTATAAGCTATGTTTTACAACCCTGTTCCCAAAAACGTTGGGCTACTGTGAAAAAAGTATAAATAAACACAGAATGTGATGATTCGCAAATCATGGAAACCCTATATTACAACCCTGATTCCAAAAAAGTTGGGACAAAGTACAATTTGTAAATAAAAACGGAATGCAATGATGTGGAAGTTTCAAAATTCCATATTTTATTCAGAATAGAACCTAGATGACATATCAAATGTTTAAACTGAGAAAATGTATCATTTAAAGAGAAAAATTAGGTGATTTTAAATTTCATGACAACAACACATCTCAAAAAAGTTGGGACAAGGCCATGTTTACCACTGTGAGACATCCCCTTTTCTCTTTACAACAGTCTGTAAACGTCTGGGGACTGAGGAGACAAGTTGCTCAAGTTTAGGGATAGGAATGTTAACCCATTCTTGTCTAATGTAGGATTCTAGTTGCTCAACTGTCTTAGGTCTTTTTTGTCATATCTTCCGTTTTATGATGCGCCAAATGTTTTCTACTGGTGAAAGATCTGGACTGCAGGCTGGCCAGTTCAGTACCCGGACCCTTCTTCTACGCAGCCATGATGCTGTAATTGATGCAGTATGTGGTTTGGCATTGTCATGTTGGAAAATGCAAGGTCTTCCCTGAAAGAGACGTCGTCTGGATGGGAGCATATGTTGCTCTAGAACCTGGATATACCTTTCAGCATTGATGGTGTCTTTCCAGATGTGTAAGCTGCCCATGCCACATGCACTAATGCAACGCCATACCATCAGAGATGCAGGCTTCTGAGCTGAGCGCTGATAACAACTTGGGTCGTCCTTCTCCTCTTTAGTCCGAATGACACGGCGTCCCTGATTTCCATAAAGAATTTCAAATTTTGATTCGTCTGACCACAGAACAGTTTTCCACTTTGCCACAGTCCATTTTAAATGAGCCTTGGCCCAGAGAAGACGTCTGCGCTTCTGGATCGTGTTTAGATACGGCTTCTTCTTAGAACTATAGAGTTTTAACTGGCAACGGCGGATGGCACGGTGAATTGTGTTCACAGATAATGTTCTCTGGAAATATTCCTGAGCCCATTTTGTGATTTCCAATACAGAAGCATGCCTGTATGTGATGCAGTGCCGTCTAAGGGCCCGAAGATCACGGGCACCCAGTATGGTTTTCCGGCCTTGACCCTTACGCACAGAGATTCTTCCAGATTCTCTGAATCTTTTGATGATATTATGCACTGTAGATGATATGTTCAAACTCTTTGCAATTTTACACTGTCGAACTCCTTTCTGATATTGCTCCACTATTTGTCAGCGCAGAATTAGGGGGATTGGTGATCCTCTTCCCATCTTTACTTCTGAGAGCCGCTGCCACTCCAAGATGCTCTTTTTATACCCAATCATGTTAATGACCTATTGCCAGTTGACCTAATGAGTTGCAATTTGGTCCTCCAGCTGTTCCTTTTTTGTACCTTTAACTTTTCCAGCCTCTTATTGCCCCTGTCCCAACTTTTTTGAGATGTGTTGCTGTCATGAAATTTCAAACAAGCCAATATTTGGCATGAAATTTCAAAATGTCTCACTTTCGACATTTGATATGTTGTCTATTTTCTATTGTGAATACAATATCAGTTTTTGAGATTTGTAAATTATTGCATTCCCTTTTTATTTACAATTTGTACTCTGTCCCAACTTTTTTGGAATCGGGGTTGTACATTGAAAGTAGTACAAAGACAACATATCAGACACTGAAACTGAGAAATGTTATTGTTGTTTGAAAAATATATGCTCATTTTGAATTTGATGTCAGCAACATTGTCAGCCCTGTGATAACCTGGTGACTTGTCCAGGGTGTACCCTGCCTTTTGCCCATAGTCAGCTGGGATAGGCTTCAGCTTGCCTGCGACCATGTAGAACAGGATAAGCGGCTGCAGATAATGGATGGATGGATGGATGTCAACAACATGTTTCAAAAAAGTTGGGACAGGGGCATGTTCACCACTGTGTTGCATCACTTCTACTTTTAACAACACTCTGTAAACATTTGGGAACTGATGAGACCAATTGCTGTAGTTTTGAAAATTAAATTATTGCCTGATATAGGATTTCAGCTGCTCAACAGTTTGGGGTCTCGTTTGTCGTATTTTGTGCTTCATAATACACCAAATGTTTTCAACGGGAGACAGGTCTGGATTGCAGGCAGGCCAGTTTAGCACCCAGACTCTTTTACTATGGAGCCATGTAGTAGTAATATGTGCAGAATGCAATTTGGTATTGTCTTGCTGAAATAAGCAAGGCCTTCCTGGAAAAAGACATCATCTAGATGGCAGCATGTTGCTCCAAAACCTGGATGTATTGCTCAGCATTAATGATGCCTTCCCTGATGTACAAGCTACCCATGTCATGTGCACTAATGCACCCTCATACCATTACAGATGCTGGCTGTTGAACTGTGTACTGATGATAAGCCGGATGGTCCCTCTCCTCTTTAGCCTGTAGGATGTGGTATCCAGGAATTCTAAAAAGAATTTAAAATTTTGATTCATTAAACCACAGGGCAGTTTTCCACTTCGTCTCAGTCCATCGTAAATGAGCTCGGGACTAGAGAAAGTGATGGTGTTTCTGGATATTGTTTATAGATGATTTCTTGTTTGCATGGTAGACTTTTAACTTGCATTTGTGGATGCAGTGATGGACTATTTTCACAGATGGTGGTTTTCAGAAGTGTTCCTGAGCCCATGCAGTGATTTCCATGACAGAATCTTGCCTGTTTTTAACACAGTGTCATCTGAGGGTGCCAAAATCACAGGCATCCAATGTTGAGTCTCAGCAATTTTATGTTTTTCACAGAGTGGTGAACCTCACCCCGTCTTTAATTCTGAGAGAGCTTCTCTGGGATGCTCTTTTTATACCCATTCATGTTAGCAACCTGTTCCCAATTAACCGAATTAGTTGTGAGATGCTCCATCAGATGTTTTTTTTTTTTTCCCTAGAATTACATGACTTTTCAAGTTTTTTCTTGCCCCTGTCCAAACTTTTTTGAAACGCTGCTGGCATTAAATTCAAAATGAGCATATATTTTTTCAACAACAATAAAATTTCTCAGCTTCAATATTTGATATGTTGTCTTTGTCCTATTTTCTATGAAACCATAGTGAAGTTTTCCTTTAAATATCAAAAAAAAAAGTGACAACCTTTTTTTTCCGCACCTCTTTACGAAATGGCAGTTTGGCCTGATTTTGATCCACAGAATCAACATGCCCGATGTTGTATAAATGTGTATGTTTTGCTTTGTAGAATGGGCACACTGCACTGTCTGTGGCCATCAAGTTCTCCCATTCTGAGCTCGTCGACCTTCTGAAGGCCCACGCTGGAAAAGCTGGAACTTCACCTACTACAAGTCTTCTCTGAGGTTGCTTGTACACTTCCTCTGCAGTAGCAGCAGTACCTGCATTCACCTTCCAGCTGCCTCAACCAGACAAACTGACCAGTGAGACTTACTTTTGAAGGGGAAAAAAATGGACTTTCCATAATTTGGAAAAGCAACAGGCCAAGTTTTACAGTTCTCTGAAGTGCAGTTCAATGTCAAAGCTCTTAACTTAATGTGGATGAAGCATGGTACATTGTTACATGTTGTATCCTGTTTTTCAAGTATTATTATATTTTTGTCAAGTAGAGAGCATTATACATGAATGTTAGTATAGAGTCTATCAAATACACACTATATTTATTTTATATTGCACCTTGCTATACTGTTTTATTTTCCTCTAAAATATACAAGGCCTGTCTGAATATAACCTGATGAGCAAAATTGTGTCTTCCATCATGAAGGTTGTCAGGTAATGCTTTCATGTTCAAATGTAAAAGTTTTATTTTATATTTGTTTTTAGCATGAGGCCAATAAAATGCTAGGATAGCTCCCATACCAAATACATTCTTAATAAAATGCAACAGAAAACGTGAGGTCAATGCTGGACTCTGCAATGTGCTTCACACTGACTGGTCAGGTGTTATACCGTAAATTGGATATGCTGAGCTGATGTAGAATAGCCACAGGAAATTTTATATTAATTAGAAAGGTCTTTTTGATGTCTTATACAAATCCTGGATATACAGTATTGTGCAAAAGTCTTAGGCACATGTAAAGAAATGCTGGAGATCAAAAATGGCTTAAAAATAATTAAATGAAATGTTTCAACATTAAGAAAAAAATACTATAAACAGCAGTAAGCCATAATAAATGAAACAAAGTCAATATTTGGTGTGAGATGACCCTTTGCTTTAAAAAAAAAAAGTAGTCTCATGTCTAATCAGTTGGTGGCACGGTGGTGTGGTGGTTAGCACTGTTGCCTCACAGCAAGAAGGTTCTGGGTTCAAGAGCGGCCGTGAGGGGCCTTTCTGTGTGGAGTTTGCATGTTCTCCACGTGTCTGTGTGGGTTTCCTCCGGGTGCTCCGGTTTCCTCCACAGTCTAAAGACATGCAGGTTAGGTTAACTGGTGACTCTAAATTGACCGTAGGTGTGAATGTGAGTGTGAATGGTTGTCTGTGTCTGTGTATCAGCCCTGTGATGACCTGGCGACTTGTCCAGGGTGTACCCCGCCTTTCGCCCGTAGTCAGCTGGGATAGGCTCCAGCTTGCCTGCAACCCTGTACGGGATAAGCAGCTACAGATAATGGATGGATGGTACAATGAGTGCAGTTTTATAAGGAAATGAGCTGTACATTTTCCTGAGCATCTTACAGAAGCAGCCACAGTTCTTCTGGACACTTTGACTGTCACACTTGCTTCTTAATTTTGCACCAAAACCCAGCAGCCTTCATTATGTTTTCTTTTTTAATCTGAAAAGTCCTCTCTTATGTAATATGCTGCTCAGATACAAACTTTTTTTTTTCCTGTAACATTTAATTTTGTGCTGGAAAACAAATGTTTGGAACTCTAAAATGTTTTTGTCCTGACTCGATAATGTAGAAGCCATAAAATAGAAATCTATAACAAAGTTTGTATGAAAAAAGGGTGTTGTGTGCCTAAGACTTTTGCATAGTACTGTAAATTTTAGCTTTTATGATTTAATACATCAGCTGAACTTTTTATTATTATTATTATTATTATTATTATTATTTTTTTTTTTTTTTTCACTTATAAGTATAGAATGACTTCATCCAAGACCTGGGGTGGACAAATGAGTAGCTCAGGTCCCTGGTACAAGAAGACGACATGTCTGCACTATTTGTTTTTTGTTTTCTCTCATTCTACAACTAGACCGTAAAACTTTTGGAAAAAAAAATCATATGGTATGTATGTATGGATAACTTCTGATTTACACTGCTGCACTACACACATTTCCTCTTACTAGTCAGATTAATTAGTGAGCACGGATGACATGCGACCTTTCCAGAATAAAGAACATAAGAATGAGGAAACACTGACAAAACCTAGCAGAATACAGTCCAGCATAAATCTATCATACAACTTCCCTGCAACCATGACATACAGTCACCTTGTGGTTAAAGATATTGGGAAAATGTAAAAACGATAACCAGACTGGAATATTGTTTGTGTAGTGAGAGGAGGAAACACCACAGCTCATAGCCAAACACTGACAAATGTCTTGCTGATCTTTTGTTGAGAGTACAACCACAAAGACACATTTTTTTTTTAAAGAAAATTTCCCACGCACAAATTTAGATATTCAGTTGCTTCTCTATTGTGTCTGTATGGACCTAACTAGTTAACTAACTTGGCATACATTATTACTTTATGTTAGCTACCACATTTTAGTCAAGTCAGTTAGGTTTCTGGGAAGCCAAAGCATGTGATTGTGTAGCACCCTGGAGCATTTATTTGCTAGGGGCTAGCTAATGCGTGTATGATTTGTCCACCCCGAAGACATTTATGTTCATAATTTGCTGTAGCAACCACTTGGACCTGCAATGAATAAGATTTGGGGATCGTCACCATAAAGTATGTAAACGTGCTATTGTATTAAGTGCTGAAATAATATTAATAACCCTTGAAAAATATGACTAACAGAGAAAGCAATGTGGTAGCCATCAGCTGCGGTATTCAACAATGCAATTTTGCTTTGATTTTCAGCGAAATGTGACTCACACTGGTGTAACATTGTACAATTAGACAAGAAAATATACTTAGATGCTATGTTGGAAAAAACAATGACTATTTTTTTTTTTTTGCACTTGACTGCTACTCAGTGCATTTTCTCACAATGGTAGATCACAGTGGTAGACGATGGTCAGAAATTAAACCATCCACACTTCCCAATGGATTAATTTATCAGCTATAGTCCAGTGATAGAGGAATAAACTAAAGACAATAAATATAGCGTTGTGCCCTTGATGTATTTTGGTTTGGGGAAAAAATTTCTCTGGTGTATTAAATATAAAGATAATTTGGAGCACAAGTTCTAAGACTGAGTGAAGCAGATTCTCTGAACATCCATTACAGTGTCATAACAGTTCAACAGATGAATACAGTTTTGAAAGGCACTTTAACATAAACTGAAGCCATTATGATGTTTACCTTGCAAAATGATCGAGAGATGACACACAGGGTGAGCCAAATAAGTTTTTAAGGACAAATCATGTTGTTAGACTACAAATAATATAGAAAGTGGTACTTTATCGTACGTACGGTAAAAGCGATCTACATGGGACCCTAAAGTTTAATAATTATTTATTTCAAATGCTATATTTTACATGCTGCTATATGTATGGATAAAGTATAATATCTATAAATTCAATATGGTGTTCATATAATATCTATAAATTCAATATGTTTTGCTTAAGTGTGTCTTTAAAATATGTTTGTATGAATATATCTTTTTATACACTGGCAATATTTTTTTTTTTTTTACTGATTTTCTCTAAGAATAATGTCTATCCTCACCTCTGATCCCAGTTAGAATTAGACATCATCTTATTTCTTCCCCCTGAGCAAAAACTGAAAATCTCTATTTACGTCTAAATGCTCTGTCCCAGGACTGTGATGTTCTCCTTCCCATATATTCTTGCTCCACTAAAATACATATAAATAAATGATAATCTACATATACAGGGTTGTTTCTGAACCTGTTTCTGTCGGCCATAAGTGACATCCTACACATAAGGAAACACTTGTGTGGCAGTGGCTCTGTTAAGCTGTGCGAGGCTTTTATCCAAGTTCATCCTGGACTTTGATTTGGTTGCTGTGTGCTTGTGCTCGAAATACAAGTGCTCTATGGGGGAAGGAAAAATGGCAAGGCCAAAAGCACATTATACGTATATGTTGAATGTGTATAACAGAATAATGAATGTTTATTTTGGTAAATGCTTCAGCAGCTGGAGAGGTATATGGAAGATGCAGAGAAAACGCAATAGTGACTTAAATATACTCAATTTAATACAAATATTATTCAAAATATAAGCTGTGTTTGTGATATTCTAAACATTTATGAAAACAATCCTTCTCAATAAAGTTGCAGACCTGCGAAAGCGTATGCATTGGGCCCAATTACTTTCTTACAGCTTCTCCTTCTTAGCATTTTGTGAACTCAGTGTTCGAAAGTTCTTTATGCATTTTGAACAAAAATGAGTTAACTACATACACTTTGTCGCCGTGGGCGGCACGGTGGTGTAGTGGTTAGCACTGTCGCCTCACAGCAAGAAGGTTCTGGGTTTGAGCCTAGTGGCCGATGAGGGCCTTTCTGTGTGGAGTTTGCATGTTCTCCCCGTGTCTGCGTGGGTTTCCTCCGGGTGCTCCGGTTTCCCCCACAGTCCAAAGACATGCAGGTTAGGTTAACTGGTGACTCTAAATTGACCGTAGGTGTGAATGTGAGTTTGAATGGTTGTTTGTCTCTATGTGTCAGCCCTGCGATGATCTAGTGCCTTGTCCAGGGTGTACCCTGCCTTTTGCCCGTAGTCAGCTGGGATAGGCTCTAGCTTGCCTGTGACCCTGCACAGGATAAGTGGCTACAGATAATGGATGGACTTTGTCACTGGGGATGAAGCGGTATAATAATAATAATAATAATAATATGCAAGCTTTTTGGTGTAGCATTTGGAAAAAAAATGAATCATTAAAAAAATAATTTTTAAGGTCAGCCAATCATCATGCACGATGAACATAAGATGAACTTTTAAGATGAACCTGCTTTGTCTCATCTCATCTCATCTCATCTCATCTCATCTCATCTCATCTCATCTCATCTCATCTCATCTCATCTCATTATCTCTAGCTGCTTTATCCTGTTCTACAGGGTCGCAGGCAAGCTGGAGCCTATCCCAGCTGACTATGGGCGAAAGGTGAGGTACACCCTGGACAAGTCGCCAGGTCATCACAGGGCTTACACATAGACACAGACAACCATTCACACTCACATTCACACCTACGGTCAATTTAGAGTCACCAGTTAACCTAACCTCCATGTCTTTGGACTGTGGGGGAAACCGGAGCACCCGGAGGAAACCCACGCGGACACGGGGAGAACATGCAAGCGCCGCACAGAAGGGCCCTCGTCGGCCACGGGGCTTGAACCCGGATCTTCTTGCTGTGAGGTGACAGCGCTAACCACTACACCACCGTGCCGCCCCCTACTTTGTCTCAATAGGCTCAATATGTCTTTCTCTACCGACTTTATTACTATTTACTGTATTACATGTAGTTATTTAAATGAGATTAAGAGACAGCCAGACCTTGATAAAGCCAAAGAGTATGGATCTAATAGAATAATACGGTTCTTTCTCTAGCCGCTGTTCATGAATGTACTTTCATAACTCTCTTAGTATTTGGATAATGCAAATTTGAAGAGACTTTAATGTGTATGCCTTGTTGAGCTGTAAATGCAGATTTCTTTATTTTAGACATTCTTTTGTTAAATAGAATGTCAAAACTTTTATGTTCTTGTGGCAGCGGGGGCGTGGTCAAGCGCTGGTCTGTGACAGGAGGGCGGAGCCAGGGAAGGTGAGTGGCAGAATCGCTACACCTGACGGTAGTTAACCTGTGTTTTGTGTGTTTTCCCAGTAACCGCTCCCTATTTAAGGAGGCAGAGGGAGAGCAGAGGGAGCGCAACCCGGGACCGGAAGCAGTGTGTGTGTGTGTGTGTGTGTGTATGTGGGCTTATGCCGCATCTAGACTGAAAAGTTGTGTAATAAATAGCCTTCTCTGCCTCTAAGCGTTGTCCTGCCATCCTCTGTGCTCCACCCACACCTTGCAAGCGCTACAGTGGTGCCGAAACCCGGGAAAAGGTGGAGCACCAACTTTGCAGCCCCATGGAATCCTCACCGTTCGCGGACTTGGTCCACGCCCTCGCCACGGCTCAGCAGAGCCAGCACCAGGCACTCGTCACGCTCCGAAAGGAGCAGGGGTGACGCTTCGAAGCCCTGGTGCTGGCCCAGCAGGAAGATCGAGAGGCGTTCCGGCATCTCCTCGCGTCGGCGGGGTCCGCCAGCGCCCCGGCCGCGGGCCCGTCTCCCCTCACCATGACCAAGATGGGCCCGCAGGACGACCCTGAGGCGTTTATCACCTTGTTCGAGCAGGTCGCCGAAGCCTCGGGGTGGCCGATGGAGCAGCGCGCGGCGCGCCTCCTCCCCCTCCTGACCAGAGAGGCGCAGCTGGCTGCACTACAGCTCCCCGCCGACCGCCGCTGGCCTACGCCGACCTTCGCCGGGCCGTCCTCCAGCGCGTGGGGCGCACGCCCGAACAACAGCACCAGCGCTTCTGCACGCTGCAGATGGAGGAAGTCAGCCGGCCATTCGCGTTCGGCCAGCAGCTCCAGGACGCCTGCTGGCGGTGGCTGAGGGCCGACGATCACGACGCTGAGGGAATCATCGATCAGGTGGTGCTGGAGCAATTCATCGCCCGCTTACCAGCCGGAACCGCGGAGTGGGTCCAGTGCCACCGCCCGGCGTCGCTGGATTAGGCCGTAGGACTGGCGGAGGATCATTTGGCGGCTGTTCCGGCGGCAGGACGGCCCACGACGCCGTCTCTCCTCCCTTCTTCTCTCTCTCTTTCTCCCCCCCTTCTGTGTCCCGTCCTCGCCCCATTCCCCCACCACTGAGGCGGGGGCCGGCTCCACCCCAGCCGGCCCGCCGCACCCATGGTGCCCTCCCGTTTCTCCCTTCTGTGTCTGTCTCCCCCCCCCCCCTCAGGTGAGTGAGCCCCAGAACACAGCTGCAGACGGAAGGCCCGGGCCGGTTTGCTGGCGCTGCGGGGAACTGGGCCACCTGCAGCAACAGTGCGCAGCTATGGAGGTGGGGGCGGTGGTGCGGATCCCCGACACGCCAGAAGCTGCCCTCGATCGGGCCGGAGCGTATCGCATACCGGTGAGTGTACAAGGGGCTACATATCAGGTGTTGGTGGATTCGGGTTGCAATCAGACCTCGATCCGCCAAAGCCTGGTGCAAGACGAGGCATTGTGGGGAGCACAGGGGGTGAAGGTGTTGTGTGCGCACGGGGATGTTCACAGATACCCGTTGGTGTCGGTCCACATATATTTCAGAGGGGAAAAATCTATAGTGAAGGCGGCGGTTAATCCTCGCCTTACCCACTCTTTAATTTTGGGGACTGATTGGCTGGGATTTCAGGGTTTAATGGCATGCCTAGTAAAGAGTGGGTCCTGCCGGTTGACAGGGGAAGGTCCCGGTGTCGCTTTGGCTGGAGCTGCGGTCGCAGAGCTGTCTACGTCATCTCCGCGACAGAGTGAGGAGCCGCCGGCTCCTCCTCTTTCTATTGGGGAATCCCTCGCGGATTTCCCACTAGAACAATCGCGAGACGAGACTCTGCGACACACGTTTGACCAAGTGAGAGTAATCGATGGTCAAACGCTCCAGCCAAACGCCACCCCGTCCTTCCACTATTTTTCCATTTTGAAGGATAGATTATACTGAGTGACACAGGACACTCAGACGAAAGAGCGAGTCACCCAGTTATTAATTCCAAAGAGCCGCCGGGAATTGGTATTCCAGGCGGCTCACTTTAATCCCATGGCTGGACACCTCGGGCAGGATAAGACACTAGCCCGGATAATGGCCCGATTCTATTGGCCGGGGATTCGCGGCGACGTCCGTAAGTGGTGTACGGCGTGCCGCGAATGCCAGTTAGTAAATCCAGCAGCCATTCCAAAAGCGCCCTTGCGCCCCCTACCATTAATCGAGACCCCGTTCGAAAGAATTGGGATGGATCTCGTCGGGCCATTAGATTGGTCAACACGAGGGTACCGCTTTATATTGGTTCTGGTGGACTATGCAACACGATACCCGGAAGCAGTGCCTCTTCGCAGTATCTCAGCACGCAGTATTGCAGAGGCCCTCTTCCACGTCATCTCCCGGGTTGGAATCCCAAAAGAGATTCTGACTGACCAAGGCACCTCGTTTATGTCACGAACACTGAGCGAACTGTATGGGCTACTGGGTATTAAGCCGATCCGCACCAGCGTTTATCACCCACAGACAGACGGTTTAGTTGAACGGTTCAATCGCACCCTCAAAAATATTATCAAAAAATTCGTAAGTGAGGACACACATAACTGGGATAAGTGGCTTGAACCCTTGTTATTTGCAGTGCGAGAGGTCCCCCAAGCCTCCACGGGGTTCTCCCCATTTGAATTATTATATGGGCGTAAGCCGCGCGGCATCTTAGATGTACTGCGGGAAAATTGGGAAGAGGGACCTTCACAGAGCAAAAATGAAATTCAGTACATTATGGACCTGCGCGCAAAACTCCACACGCTCACCCACCTAACTCAGGAGAATTTGCGGCAGGCCCAGGAACGGCAAGCCCGCCTGTACAACAAGGGCACGCGCCTTAGAGAGTTCACTCCGGGAGATAAGGTACTCGTCCTGTTGCCCACATCGAGCTCCAAATTAATCGCCAAGTGGCAAGGACCCTTTGAGGTCACACGGTGAGTCGGGGACGTCGACTATGAGGTTAGGCGAATGGACAGGGAGGGGGCACTACAGATCTACCACCTCAATCTGCTGAAACTCTGGAACGAGGAGGTCCCCGTGGCATTGGTGTCGGTAGTTCCGGAGAAGGCGGAGCTGGGGCCGGAGGTTCAAAAAGGGACATTGGCATCACGTACCTCTCCGGTCCCCTGTGGAGACCACCTCTCCCCAACCCAACTCACGGAGGTCGTCCAGTTGCAGGCCGAGTTTTCAGATGTGTTCTCGCCCCTGCCCGGTCGCACTAACCTCATAGAACACCACATAGAGACGCCCCCGGGGGTGGTAGTGCGTAGCCGCCCTTATAGACTACCCGAACACAAAAAAAAGGTGGTTCGGGAAGAACTTCAGGCCATGCTCGAAATGGGCATCGTCAAGGAGTCCCACAGTGACTGGAGCAGCCCGGTGGTCTTGGTTCCCAAGGTCGACGGCTCGGTCCGGTTCTGTGTGGACTATAGAAAAGTCAACGCGGTGTCTAAATTTGACGCGTACCCAATGCCTCGTATTGATGAGCTGCTCGATCGACTAGGCACGGCTCGCTTTTACTCGACACTGGATTTGACGAAGGGATATTCGCAGATCCCCTTGACTCCGTTATCCCGGGAGAAAATGGCCTTTTCCACACCGTTCGGCTTACACCAGTTCGTCACACTTCTGTTTGGGCTGTTTGGGGCGCCCGCTACGTTTCAGCGGCTGATGGACAGGGTCCTCTGGCCCCACGCCACCTATGCAGCTGCGTATCTAGATGATATTATCATTTATAGTAATGACTGGCAGCGGCACCTGCAACACCTGAGGGCCGTCCTTAGGTCGCTGAGGCGGGCGGGACTCACTGCCAACCCAAAGAAGTGTGCGATTGGGCAGGTGGAAGTACGATATCTGGGCTTCCACTTGGGCAACGGGCAGGTGCGTCCCCAAATTAATAAGACAGCAGCGATTGCGGCCTGCCTGAGGCCCAAGACCAAAAAGGGGGTGAGACAGTTCCTGGGGCTGGCTGGCTACTATTGTAGGTTTATACCTAATTATTCGGACGTCACCAGCCCGCTGACTGACCTCACTAAAAAGGGGGCGCCAGACCCGGTCCAGTGGACAGAGCAGTGCCAGCGGGCTTTCTCTGAGGTAAAGGCTGCACTGTGTGGGGGGCCACTTTTACACTCCCCTGACTTCTCTCTCCCTTTTATGTTACAGACGGATGCGTCGGACAGAGGGCTGGGGGCTGTTTTGTCCCAGCAGGTGGAGGGGGAGGATCGCCCGGTCCTATACATCAGTCGGAAGCTGTCAGTGCGTGAGGGGCGCTACAGCACGATTGAAAAGGAATGCCTGGCGATCAAGTGGGCGGTCCTCGCCCTCCGTTACTACCTGCTGGGGCGCCCTTTCACCCTCTGTTCGGACCACGCGCCCCTCCAGTGGCTCCACCGCATGAAGGATGCCAACGCGCGGATCACCCGTTGGTATCTGGCACTCCAACCCTTCAACTTCAAGGTGGTCCACAGGCCGAGGGCGCAGATGGTCGTGGCGGACTTCCTCTCCCGTCAAGGGGGGGGGGAGTCGGCTGCAGGCCGGACGGGCGCCCGGCCTGAGTCGGGCGGTGGGGGTATGTGGCAGCGGGGGCGTGGTCAAGCGCCGGTCTGTGACAGGAGGGCGGAGCCAGGGAAGGTGAGTGGCAGAATCGCTACACCTGACGGTAGTTAACCTGTGTTTTGTGTGTTTTCCCAGTAACCGCTCCCTATTTAAGGAGGCAGAGGGAGCGCAACCCGGGACCGGAAGCAGAGTGTGTGTGTGTGTGTGTGTATGTGGGCTTACGCCGCATCTAGACTGAAAAGTTGTGTAATAAATAGCCTTCTCTGCCTCCAAGCGTTGTCCTGCCGTCCTCTGTGCTCCACCCACACCTTGCAAGCGCTACAGTTCTATCTTAAAATACCCAGATAGAACCCTATACACTGATCAGCCATAACATTATGACCACTGAGAGGTGAAGTGAATAACATTGATTGTCTCATTACAGTGGCACTGGACAAGGGGTGGGATATATTAGGCAGCAAGAGAACAGTCAGTTCTTGAAGTTGATGTGTTGGAAGCAGAAAAAATGGGCGAGTGTAAGGACCTGAGTGACTTTGACAAGGAACAAATTGTGATGGTTAGATGACTGGGTCTGAACATCTCCAAAATGGCACATCTTGTAGGGTGTTCCTAGTCAGTGGTTAGTACCTACCAAAAGTGCTCCAAAGAAGGACAACTGGTGAACCAGCGACATGGGTGTCAAAGGCTCATTGATTCGCATGGGGCATGATGGCTAGCCTATATGGTCCAATCCCACAGAAGATCTACTGTAGCGCAATCTGCTGAAAAAGTTAATGCCGACACCTGTTTTGGCCAGCATTAACTTTTTCAGCAGTTTGTACTACAGTAATAAAATATCTGACATTAAGATCTGCCCTGCCATCTGTAATAAAATGTATATAGGTGCAGAGTATAGCTGTGTGTACTGAGTGGCAGTAGTGTGGGAGGTACTTCCTGTCCATAAGCTGAAGGTGGTGTAATCAATCTCTCGTAAGTCCAGAGGTTTAAGGTTCAACATACAGTACCAGGTAAAAGTTTAGACATACCTTCTAATTCAATGTTTTTTTCTTTATTTTTATTACAAACAAATACAACTGATGTCTTAAAGTAATGATGGACGTCGTTTCTCTTTACTTAGTTGAGCGCTTCTTGACATAATATGGATTACTACAGTTGCGAAATAGGGCTGTTTACTGTATTTTTATTATTTACTGTTTGATCTCAAACACATTAAGAAGGCAAGAAATTATACTAATTAACTTTTGACGAGTCACACCTGTTAACTGAAAAGCATTCCAGGTGACTACCTCATGAAGCGGGTTAAAATGATGGCAATAGTGTGTAAAGCGTCACCAAGACTTTGACGAATCGAAAATATGAAACACACACACACACATTAGATAGATAGATAGACAGACAGACAGACAGACAGACAGACAGGGTGTTTCAAAAATGTGATATTATTTGAGATGTAAATATCCCTGAAACTACATAGTCTAGGCAAATGAAATGAAACTGAACAGGTTTAATGCTGACCAATATAAGATTTATTCCTCAAAATCTGAATGAGAAATTCAAAAGGTATGTGGGTTCCATGAATGATTTCACAAATTTTCAATATGCGCGCCGCCTGAGACACAGCACACGTCAAGTCGGTGGTCCAGCTTCTGCCCAACATGCTGCAGCATGTCTTTGATAACAGTCTTTTCTGGTAACAGTGCATTTTTAGAGAATTCTCTTATAAATGCATGCTGTACAGTCTTGTTCAACTGTGTTCGAGTGTACTCTCATCTCATTATCTCTAGCTGCTTTATCCTGTTCTACAGGGTCGCAGGCAAGCTGGAGCCTATCCCAGCTGACTACGGGCAAAAGGCGGGGTACACCCTGGACAAGTTGCCAGGTCATCGCAGGGCTTACACATAGACAACCATTCACACTCATATTCATACCTACGGTCAATTTAGAGTCACCAGTTAACCTAACCTGCATGTCTTTGGACTGTGGGGGAAACTGGAGCACCCGGAGGAAACTCACGCGGACACGGGGAGAACATGCAAACTCTGCACAGAAAGGCCCTCGCCGGCCACGGGGCTCGAACCCGGACCTTCTTGCTGTGAGGCGACAGCGCTAACCACTACACCACCGTGCCGCCCTAGAGAAGTACGTATAATAAATTCCTAACCTCATATCCGCTAATGCAGATGGAACTGTAGTGCATATATAATCAGGCTTGTATGAATGAATGAGTCAGTGCTCAAAGTGCCATGAAGGCTAATGTCATATTTTCATCTTTGTATTAGTCATCAGGAATTGTGTCCAAAGGTCAACTACGGGCGAAAGGCGGGGTACACCCTGGACAAGTCGCCAGGTCATCACAGGGCTGACACATAGACACAGACAACCATTCACACTCACATTCACACCTACGGTCAATTTAGAGTCACCAGTTAACCTAACCTGCAAACTCCACACAGAAAGGCCCTCGCCGGCCACGGGGCTCGAACCCGAACCTTCTTGCTGTGAGGCGACAGCGCTAACCACTACACCACCATGCCGCCCACCTAAAAAGATAAAAACAAAAAACATTAAACATAAAATTTTGACCTGTTTCCACACACGCTGTTAACATTTGAGGTCAATTGCACGTCAATTCAAACAGAGGTCAATATATATATAATATTTACTGTCAAAAGTGGTCTTTTATGTATGATGATGATGATGATGATGATAAGCCCTTTATTGTCACTAGTCATATGTACCAGCGAAATTAGCCGTCAACCTGTCCGTACATATACAACATACAATTGACATAGGGTAGACAGGACAGGGATGAAAAATACAGAATGACATGAGGGAAGAGGAGGAGAAAAAAAACGACCCCCACACTATGCTTCTAGGGACGCACAGTGTGGGAACATTAAAAAAAAACACCTCAGTACATAAGCACAAATTCCACACACACAGTACACTTTACAACAACTCAGGACTCGAGGAAGGGAAGGGAGTGAGGGAGGGGGGCAATCATGGAAGGGGGGTAAGAGGGGGAGAGGGAGGCAGATAGGTATAGATAACCCAGCGCAGACAAGCAGTCCGACTTGAGACACTAGGGGTAAGAATGGCGACCGTGGGAAGGGGTGGGGGGACAGAGAGAGTCTGACTGCAGTGATCTTCAGGGGGAGTTTGTTATGTATGTTAAATGTTTGTAAGTCTAGAAATTGATATTTTCTTCCTGATGCAATAATGAATGATTTATGTCAAACAAACATCTAAGACATTTAAATTTTAATTTAAAAATAGGCTCCCTAAAACTTTTGCCCAGTACCATATATTGCTGATCCAAGGTATTGATCCAAGGATTACAAGATGTGTAAACATTTATATACCCTGAAATGATCTAATGTTTACCCAGATATTATCCTATTTACCAAGCAGGCGTTCACTATAAGAAACGTGCACTGTGGCACACTGTCTCTATTGGTGTACTGTTGTGCAGGTTTTTTCCCTTCAAAATGTATACAAAATGTGTTCATGTGGTATATGTCTGTGCTGAATGTATACTGAGCATGCTTTGAATTAAAACGGTGTATTCATATGCTCATAATATATCTATTTATAATTCTTTGTCACACAATGTTAGGTGGGTGATCTGTGTCTTACTTTGCAATAAGAATAATTATGGGTATTAGTGTAATGTACCACAAACAATAGCCTGTCTCAACCCAAACAAACAGACTAACCTTTAAATGCTTGGATGTATCTCAAATGGTTCTTAAACAATCTTCAGGACTACTGTAAAACCATCAAAACAGTTAAGTAACCAGAAGGACACTCGGTACCTGCATACCTTTGCCAAGCCACATATTTGGATTGGCATCAAAATCTAATCAGTTGTTCCTTGGTCCATGGCTTACCTTTACTCAAAATTTCATCAAAATACATTCACTACTTTTTGAATTATATTGGGACCAACCAACCAACCAAATCAATAAATGAAAAGTCGTGTTGAGCACAATACTTGCAAAAATCACAAAGAAACGGAAGTTATGGCCGATTAGCTGTTTTTACAAGATTTGACCTTGGTGACCTTGACCTTTGACCTTGACCCACCAAAAACTAATGATGTCTTTGTGTGACCCTAGTGAGTTGTCCTGTGCATTTTGGTGAAGATTGGTCAAGAAATGACAACGCTAGAGCACCAACAAACAAATTCACAAGTAACAAACAAACAAACAAATGGAAACAAAAACATAACCTCCTCCAACAAAGTTGGCAGAGGTAACAACAGTGACCAAAATGAAGAAAAAATATTTTATTATACTACATATTAATATTTTGGTTATTACTTATGCACTTTAGATAAAGATACAAATTACATAATGTATGACATAACTAATTATAGTGCATCATAACTACTTATAACTTGTTTAAAGTAGAAAGGTTAATACATGCTTAGCAGGGGCGATTTCTCAGAGACAACAAGGGAAGCTGAGCTTCCCCTAAAATTCTCTCCCCAAACTGCGGCGTCTACGACGTTGAATTCTCATTAAAACAATAACTTGCATAACATAATATATGCCCAAGATTGTATTTATGTTCATAACTATCCTGTAACTTATTTGAGTGATGTCTGACGAACTTGCAGTTCGCTACGAGAATCACCTTTGCTGCCAGGCTGTAACCTTTCTTATTTCAATGGGCTCTATGGACTGGCAGCAGTGTTGCCAGATTGGGCGGTTTTAAGTGCATTTTGGCGGGTTTTGAACATATTTTGGAATGGAAAACGTCAGCAGTATCTGGCAACACTGACTGGCAGCCGGGTATCCGTTGCAGTCTACGAGACGGCTCTGAACAGCCAATTTCGGCTAGTTGTAATTGGTTAAAATCAACAAAATCGTCACTTCCAGGGAAGCCGGGCTTCTCTGGGACTAAACGAGACAGTGGGAGGGACAAGAAGCCAGGCTGATAAAGGATTATTGGAGGTAGTGTTTGAAAGACATGAGGAGGGCGGTACTTTGGCGAGGAACACGGAAGTATGATCAGTCAGTCCCTAGCGGATGTCGAGAAAGTGCAGTCGTGTGCCAAAGTGCTGTCTGAATTTCTTTTCATATAAACGTTTCTTCTCATTGATGTCTCTGTACATTACTCTGTAAATAAATGTAAATATTACTCATTGTGCTCCGTTAACTTTCATCCATTCTATCAGTTTGATCATTCGTGAATTCACTCGTTTATTTCATTTGTAGTTCAATCTGGTTGTAGGCTAGCTTGAGCCTTATTGGGATCTGCAGTGCTAGCTGCTAACAGAAATTGGTGAAGTCTCTGGAAAGCACAACCAGCTGGTATGACAGGGTCACAGACCATTTTCTGGAAAAGGAGCGGAGGGCAGAATTTGTGTATAAAGTGTTCATGTTCATGAATCTGAAGTGTGTATATTGTTCAGTAATGTTAAGAGAATGGTGGGCTCTGTGTTATAGGTTATACCTGGGTATGACATTCAAGGTTCTGTGTGTTGCATAGCCTACCTGGTTATGAATTTCCAGACTGTGTTGCAGAAGATGTTCAAGGAGGTGCACAGCTGGGTGTTCTGTTTAAGACTCTGTGTTGCATATCAGGGTATGATGTTCAAGGCTCTTCTTTGAATAGCCAGTGATTTTTGGATGTTTGATATTTTTGATTAAGGATATGAGGCACTAGCCTGGCAAGCCAGACTATAACATGAAATTTACAAGCAAAAATACTTTCTGCCACTAGGTAGGGTTGTCTAGTTCACTATGCTAATGGGGCACACCTTTCTATGCTTTGATATCCGGCCTACAGGTTTTACGATGAATGCGTAAAATGGGCTTCCCCTGTTTTAAAAACCAGCAGCCACCACTGATGCTTAGAGTGTACGGGGCCTGAAAAAACATGGGCGAGGTAAAAGAAAATAGACGTCATGGGTCACACTTGATCTGATTCATGTAAGGGATGAATTTTGTAAAAAATAAAGTTACTTCTCATCTCATCTCATTATCTGTAGCCGCTTTATCCTGTTCTACAGGGTCGCAGGCAAACTGGAGCCTATCCCAGCTGACTACGGGCGAAAGGCGGGGTACACCCTGGACAAGTCGCCAGGTCATCACAGGGCTGACACATAGACATAGACAACCATTCACACTCACATTCACACCTACGGTCAATTTAGAGTCACCAGTTAACCTAACCTGCATGTCTTTGGACTGTGGGGGAAACCGGAGCACCCGGAGGAAACCCACGCGGACACGGGGAGAACATGCAAACTCCGCACAGAAAGGCCCTCGCCGGCCACGGGGCTCGAACCCGGACCTTCTTGCTGTGAGGCGACAGTGCTAACCACTACACCACCGTGCCGCCCCAAAGTTACTTCTATTAGAAAAATAAAAAAAAATCATTTCTTATAAAGAACATGCCATCAGGGCCAATTCATTGATGCTAATGCACCTTATTCACATTAATTACACCTGAAACTGTATTTTGAATACACCTTCTCAGTCACTGCTGATGATGTGTTATGGGTATGTTAATGAAGCAGGCTGGAAAATGAAGCTCTAATCTAGCTGTTGTTTCATTTTCTGTAATCACCTGACATGGCTGTCACTTATAGGCTGCACAAATCCACAGTTTGGACTAGAATGCTGATTTCTTATATAGCTTCACTTCACTTCCCAGCCTCACTTCTTCATATCATTATGTGTATTTCATGACCATTACTGGTGCTGCTGCTCTTGGTTCCACAAAAGTTCAAAATAATCAGACATTTGTTAACAGTAAAAAATCTGATGTGAAGGCCACGAATGAAGCCATAAATCGATGACTTTTTATGTTTGCTCTGTTAGCTGGTTTATACTGCAAGTAATAAAATTCAAGTCCAAGCCAAGTCTCAAGTCTTCACCTTAATCTTGAGTCTTTAAGCTCGAGCCTTTAAGTCAAGTCTTAAAGGAGATACGCAGAACCTTTATTTTTAAATACATTTCTGAGTGGATAGTATCTCCATCCTTGACTCTTGTATGCTGCATAAATGAGAATAAAAAATATATATATTTTTGAGAGGGCGGCACGGTGGTGTAGTGGTTAGCGCTGTCGCCTCACAGCAAGAAGGTCCTGGGTTCGAGCCCCGGGGCCGGCGAGGGCCTTTCTGTGTGGAGTTTGCATGTTCTCCCCGTGTCCGCGTGGGTTTCCTCCGGGTGCTCCGGTTTCCCCCACAGTCCAAAGACATGCAGGTTAGGTTAACTGGTGACTCTAAATTGACTGTAGGTGTGAATGTGAGTGTGAGTGGTTGTCTGTGTCTATGTGTCAGCCCTGTGATGACCTGGCGACTTGTCCAGGGTGTACCCCGCCTTTCGCCCGTAGTCAGCTGGGATAGGCTCCAGCTTGCCTGCGACCCTGTAGAAGGATAAAGCAGCTAGAGATAATGAGATGAGATGAGATATTTTTGAGAGTTAAAATCGGCCGCAAAGTTGGCATTCGAGCTGCCCTGCTGAGCCAGCCAGCCCTGAGTATGTGACGTCACAGCGGGAACTGGTTTTAAGGCTGAGGCCTTTGACACAGCTATAGACCAAAGCCAGACTCGGCAGGCGAGAGTGGTTGCAATGGCCTCTTCGTTCAGATTTATTGGAGATTCTGCGGATTCCTCAGATATTAATACATCTGACTGTGATACTCCAATTTCAGGACTGTGTGTACAGGCTACTGCTATACACGTAGAACTGTATCAGTTCGAACCATCGGAAATTGAATCTGATAGTAACACGTCGGCCACGGAGGCCCCCACCTTACAAAATAAAGCCAGAGAACAAAGCCGTCTAGAGAATTGGATGGAATTGAACTGACAGTCTCATGTGACTCTCATTAAAACAGGATAGGTGTTATAACTTCAATCACATTTTGAAGCAAATTAAATAATCTTATACCGGTAACTTAAACACACAATACAAGTTACATGTATTAATCTAAATGCAGGTAAACAATGAGTGTTGTTGTTGTGATGTAACCAAATGAGAGTCACATCTTACCTGTCTGAGTTCTCGCTTCTTGAAGGCCGATCTTGTGGCTGATTGTTTTGAAACAATCTGACTTTCAGTTGTTCGTTCAGTTCTTCATTCATTCACTTCTTCCACGTAAGGGCGAGATATTGCTGCTGACGCAAGCATATCCAGTGGAAAAAAAAAGCATATCTAGCAGAGAAATCTGACGACTGGTCCACTCATTCTCCATTTTCTCCATACTGAGTACTCTGCCATTACTGCTCGGCTCACACTCCGGGAGAACTGGTTCAACTGAACTTACTTTCCTTTTCTTGTAGTTTTCTTTTCCTTTAATTGTTGGTACTGCACCTTCTTTTAATATGGGCTTATAGCCAACGCTCCTCAACCAGGACTGTAGCCAGCATTTTAAAATCACAGAGGTCCATGATGCACGCGCAAAGCGTGCGCTGAAAAATTTTCGCCATATTTAAATGAGAGGGGTGAATTACACGTCACACAAGAGATCTATTCCTGAAATTACTTTTAATGGTGTTTGAACTGAATATCATCAGTTTTGAAAAAAAAAATAATGTATGTGGCAAGAGTAAGAATAATTTTTTTTTTTTTTTTTTTAATGTTTATTTGATATGGACATAGCAATAACATTGGACAAACCAGATGCATTGTTTGAGTGTTTTAGCACAAGTGCTAATTTACAACACCAGTCCACAGGAGGCTTTTATAAAATTAAAAACATTCAAATATGAAAATAAAAAAAAAAAAACAACAACCAGGATTTAAGCTTGTTTAATGGTTTGATCTGGCCCAAGCAATGAGGACAAAAGATACCCTAACCATGTAGCCTATGTAACTAAGATACATTAACAATCTGGCATCCGTTACACCTACACAAAAAAAAAAAAAAAAATTCTGGGAAAAAATCAGTATACACCACCATGTTTGAATAAAGAGTAGGGGTAACTTTAAACTTGTTGAACAGTTTGCCTTATCAACTGTGTACGTGTGTGTGTGCGCTTCATGAAAGTGCGCTGATGGTTACCATGAAAAAAACGTGTCTACTGCACTGCGTTCACTCCCCCGAGTCGTGCACTCATTTGTTTTTGTGTTCTTGGTCTCAGAGCCACACACACAAAACAGACACAGAAGACAGAATCAACGTTTAACATAATTAACAATGCACTTTTTACGGAAACGTTTTAATGTTATTCGTTATTTTTTTATCCAGTTGAATATTTAACGTACAAATGTATTTTCAGCTTTTAAAAATGACCGAGGTCCAGACCTCAGTGGCCTCATAGCTGGCTACAGCCATGTTGTCAACAGATCAGAGGTTTCGTACGAGTCATCAGTAAAATGTGCCTGTGAATTTCTCGCAAAACACGTCCAAATCTTTGCAGTTTGAACATTCTTGGGCCATGAATGCAACGTAAATCCACCTTCTGTCATGTTGCTGCACCCGCCAGCAAGACATCTACGTGGCATGGCGATAAATTAGCTCAAAATGGAGGACTGGAGTTGCAGTTAGCTCTGTGTTTTAGTATAGCGGAAATGGTGATGAGACCGATAGACTTCCTGCTGTGATGTCACATATGTCAAGGTCATTCAATCAGACCGCTACCTATATGAATAATTTTAATCATAAAAATTACTATATTAGATTTATTGTTAATGCTTAAAACTATTCCTGTGCCATTCTTGAGGTCTCAAGGCATTTATAAACAAAAAGTGAGGCCATGATTCTATGTATCTCCTGTAAGTCAACAGAATCTACATGGGGAGTATATGGGAATTAACTGTAAAGTAATGAGAAGGAATAGTGTTGTTCACAGTATAGGGGAAAACACAATAGTTCAACAGTTGTATACAAGTAGAAACTATATTTTTAGAAATCGAGCATAAGCTGTGCTGGCAAGGAGTCTGATAGAACCGGTAGGTAACACATGATGAGTTTCACCTGTGTTTGATTACTGGCAATTTATTTATGTGCGTCTCTTGTGTTCTTACAGAGAAAAGCCAGTGACTAGAGGGAGAGAGGTGAACAACCCAGCACTGTGTGTGTGTGCATGCATATGTCTTCAGTGCAGAGAGCAACCAGAAAGTCGTTGAAAAGTAAAATAAAGCCCACCTTAAAGCATATACGCAGAACCATGGCCTCACTTTCGTTTATAAATGCCTTGAGACCTCAATAATGGCACAGGAATAGTTTTAAGTGTTAACAATAAATCTAATATAGTCATTTTTATGATTAAAGTGATTCATATACGTAGCGGTCTGAGTGAATGACCTTGACGTCCGTAACGTCACAGCAGGAAGTCTATCGGTCTCGTCACCATTTCCACTATACTAAAACACAGAGCTGACTGCAACTCCAATCCTCCATTTTGAGCTAATTTATCGCCATGCCACGTAGATGTGTTGCTGGCGGGTGCAGCAACATGACAGAAGGTGGATTTACGTTGCATTCATGGCCCAAGAATGTTCAAACTGCAAAGATTTGGATGCATTTTGCGAGAAGTTCACGGGCACATTGGGTGCCTATGAAGTGGTCTCTCCTCTGCTCTGCACATTTTACTGAAGACTTGTATGAAACCTCTGATCTGTTGAGGAGCGTTGGCTATAAGCCTGTATTGAAAGAGGGTGCAGTACCAACAATTAAAGGAAAAGAAAACTACAAGAAAAGGAAAGTATTTATTTATTTAAAAAAGGAAAGTAAGTTCAGTTGCACCAGTTCTCCCGGAGTGTGAGCCGAGGGTTGTTGGTAAAACCCGGGACGGAACGGGACATGACATTATCACTCGGGCAGTGACCTCGCCGCAGTTGTTGCTAAAACCAGTGACGTCCTGTTCCGTCCCGGGTTTTAGTACTTGCCTGAGCCGAGTAGTAATGGCGGAGTACTCAGTATGGAGAAAATGGAGAATGAGCGGAGCAGCTGTCTGATTTCTTGGCTGGATATTGATGCCATCTCGCCTTTACGTGGAAGAAGCGAATGAACAAAGAACTGAACAAACAACTGAAAGTCAGATTGTTTCAAAACAATCGGCCACAAGATCGGCCTTCAAGAAGCGAGAACACAGACAGGTAAGTGCCGACTCTCATTTGGATACAAAACAACACCACCACCACTCGTTGTTTACCTGCATTTAGATTAATACATGCAACTTGTATTGTGTATTTAAGTTACCAGTATAAGATTATTTAATTTGCTTCAGAATGTGATTGTCAGTTCATCTGATTATTTAATTAGCCTTTTACATTTTATCAGTGAAAATGCATGCATGTACATGTATGTTGCATAAGTTATAACACCTATCCTGTTTTAATGAGAGTCAACCCACAATCAATTAAGTCAAATCAGTCTTAGTTGAGCAAGTCGGTAACAGTATTTCTTACTTTCACCATACATTTTTATTTATATGACTTTGGTCTATAGCTGTCAAAGGCTTCGGCCTTAAAACCAGTTCTTGCTGTGATGTCACGCACTCAGGACTGACTGGCTCAGCGGGGCAGCTCGAATGCCAACTTTGCGGTCGATTTTGACTCTCAAAAATATATTTTTTTTATTCCCATTTATGCAGCATATAAGAGTCAAGGATGGAGATACTATCCACTCAGAAATGTATTTAAAATAAAAGGTTCTGTGTATCTCCTTTAAGCTGTCATGCTCAAAGTCATGCTCATGTCTCCCATTTCCTTATTGCCTGAGCTGAAACAGTGTACACATACACATTTTTATACACATAAAAAAACATTAAGGTCCAACATAACAATTCCTATTTGGTCTTGACATCTTTTAAAACTTTTTATCTGTGAATGAAAAAATAATAACGAACAATAAAACAATAAAACTCGGAAGACCACACTGGGTTCCACTTCTGTAAACCAAGAGAAGGAATCTGAGGCTACAGTTGGCACAGGATCACAGAAATGTGACAGGTAAAGACTGAAAAGAAAAAAAAAACAGGTGATTTTTCCCTCTAATCTTCAACTGTCCTGTTTTATTGAGCCTGTGCCCACTGGAGCCTCAGATTCCTGCTCTTGGCTGACAGAAGAGGAACAGAAGTCTTCTGATGTGGCCTTTTTCTGCTGTTGTAGCCCATCCACCGTCCCTGGAGGGTTAGTATGGCGGGCAACGACAGACTGTTGTACTGGCTGAATGGCGACATTCATCATAATGGAACAACTCGACAACTCCGTTGCAACCAAAGGACCTCTCCGTCGTCACAGTACCCATCTGTGCCACGGGCCCAGGGATCTTGAGGCCCAGTCCATGTGGTTCTGGATTTTGCAACCAGTTCCGCTACTCACGCGAGTGGTTACTCCTTCATGCTGTTTTCGCTGGCGATGATGAGCCCATCCACCTCAAGGTTTGATTGGATGAAAGGTTTTCATCCACCTCAAGGTTTAATGTTCTGAGATGATTTTATTTTAGATAAACAGAGTTTTAAAGTGTGATTATTTGAGTTACTGTGCCTGTCCTGTCATTTGAGTTACTGTATCCTTCCTATTTGCTTGAAACTATTTGGCTGGTTTCCTCTAATCTCGATCATCAACAAGACTCTTCCACCCACAGAACTGTCACTCACATGATTATTTTTCTTTTGGTTTTTCACACCATTCTGTGTAAACACTTGAGACTGTTGTGTGTGAATGTCCCTGGAAATCAGCAGTTATAGAAATACTCAAACCAGCCCAAACCATCTGGCACCAACAATCATGCCATGTTCCAAATCAATGACCATTCTGATGGTCGATGTGAACATTACCTGAAGCTGCTGACCCGTATCTGCATGACTGCACTACTGCCACGTGATTGGCTGATTAAATATTTGCATGATTGAGTAGGTGTACAGGTGGTGTTCTTAATAACCTATAAAAACATAAAACTGTTGCCAGTCTTTTATACATACGGTACGTGTGTATAAATGACTGGCAACAGTTTTATGTTTCAAAACTCATCATTCATTTGTTCCCCAAATGTCTGCTAATACCAGCATAAGAAATCTTGAAATGGACTGTGAAGTGCACAACTATTAGCCTTACTAAAATAACCAGTAACTAGTAAACGTAGTGGGTGGCACGGTGGTGTAGTGGCTAGCACTGTCGCCTCACAGCAAGAAGGTTCTGGGTTAGAGCCCAGTGGCCGGCAAGGCCTTTCTGTGTGGAGTCTGCATGTTCTCCATGTGTCTGCGTGGGTTTCCTCTGGATGCTCCTGTTTCCCCCACAGTCCAAAGACATGCAGGTTAGGCTAATTGGTGGCTCTAAATTGACTGTAGGTGTGAATGTGAGTGTGAATGGTTCTTTGTCTCTATGTGTCAGCCCTGTGATAACCTAACGACTGACTTGTCCAGGGTGTACCCCGCCTCTCACCCATAGTCAGCTGGGATAGGCTCCAGCTTGCCCACGACCCTGCACAGGATAAATGGCTACAGATAATGGATGGATGGATGTAGATGTTGTTCTAGTGTTAACAGACGTAGTAAGTAGGTCAAACGCATCATCATGAACATCATCATGGTGAGTCCCCTTGGGTAACTCAAGCTAATGTAGGATGGGGCTCGCTACTCCTACCTATCCCTAGGTGTTGCACGATGGTTATTGGTTTACAGGGAGCTCATCTGACCTTTGACAGGTTTTGTTTTCATCCTACTGTGTGACATGCCACCACCCGTCCATGCGACAGGTTTTACTGGATTACATTGTTATCAGTAGCAGAGACACCAATCTCTGACCTGACCTTAGGTCAGATGTCTTTGATAATTGTGCCATGAATACGCTCTGATAAAACAGAGGGTTGTCTCATTAACAACAGTAACATTGCTCTGACACTAATATAAACTAAACTAACCTGTCTGGGTGTGTTTTCAGGTGTCTTAAGAAGTTTGATGTAGTTGAGCCATTGTTTTTAATTTTCTTCCCACTTTTTTTGTACACATTGCAATCCTTCTGTTACTACATACAGCTCTCCTGTTGAAGCCATTATACGTATAGGGTGTTTCAAAAAATGTGATATTATTTGAGATGTAAATATACCAGAAACTACATAGTCTAGGCAAATCAAACTCAACAGGCTTAATGTTGAGCAATACAAGATTTATTTCTCAAAATATGAATGAGAAATTCAAAACGTATGTGGATTCCATGAATTATTTCACAAATTTTCAATATGTGCGCCGCCTGAGACACGGCATTGAATGAGGTGCAACTTGTAGGGTTTCATTTGCAAACGTTTCCTCAGGACACTCCAAACTATCATTGGAGGAATCTGGGTCTCCAGGTTTGCTCTTCTTATGGACTTCGCAAGAGTTTTTCGCAAACCTGCTCGACCGTCTCTTCCAATGCTGGTGGTCACCCAGATCCTTTTGCCCTGCACAGACAGCCTTCCTCTTTGAACTTTTTGTGCCATGTCCAAATCTGCATTGCAGTTGGTGAATTTTTAGAGAATTGTATCATAAATGCACACTGCACAGTCTTGTTCGACTGTGTTCGAGCGTACTCTAACACACAAAACGCCTTTTCTTTTCCAGTGAATGGCATTGCTATACCTAAAAAGATAAAAACAAAAAACATTAAACATAAAATTTTGACCTGTTTCCACACATGCTGTTAAAATTCGAGGTCAATTGAATGAGAATTGGCAAAGTTATTAGATTGTGAAACGATATCAAATTTTTTGAAACACCCTGTACATTGCTCTCAGTCTAAAACCTGTGTCTTCAAATCTCAAGACTGCCAGTTAGATTGTGTAAAATCCTATGTTGCTTAGCTATACCCTTACAAAAAAGAAGTTTATTCAAGTGTGCTTCTAGTATACTTCTTTTAAACTAAAAATAAGAGAGAGTATGCTTTCAGTTTACTTTTTATTTACTTCGAGATATACTTAATAAAGTTATGCATAAGTATACTTGGCTTATACTGAAAAGTATATAGAAAAGTTTAAGTATATTAAGCTTATACTTAAACATTTGATCAAGATATATTTAACAAAAGTGTAATAAAGTATTAAAATATTTGTGCCTTATGTTTAAGTGTACTTGCCCTGTAGTTGTGCTTCAGCATTGTTGACTCTTAGGTATGTCTGTGCTTCCATATGAGGTTTTTTTTTTTTAATTTCTCCTGAGTGAGATAATACATTTTATTTATTTATTTATTTATTTTTCTTTAGAGCTTGGTTGTCAATTTCAGTTGTCACTGCCATGTTTTTATACTTTGGTATTTAATACAACATTGCTTCAATTTTTGATTTTTAAAGAAAATGAATATGTTCTTAATCCAGAGTATCTGTTGTTATTTTGTGAATTCTTACCTTTATAACTTCATTGTAACTTAAGGTACAAAACACTTAAGTTGTTTACTGGTAGTGTGCATGAGGTAAGGGTTAGGGCTAGAAAACTAACAGAATACCTAGAAGGGTAATTGCAGTATACTTCAAAACTAAAAAGTGGACTAGATGTATATAACCAGTAACTAATAGTATATTTCCAATATGCTATAAAGTATACTTTTATAAACTAAAAAGTGGACTAGAAGTATAAAACAAGTAAACTCATAGTATATTTCCAGTATCCTATGATGTATGCTTTTGTAAACTAAAGAGTGGACTACAAGTATAGAACTAGTAAACTGTTAGTATACAAGTTTACGTGTGGTATACTTTCAGTACAAAATTAAAAAAATATTAGTTGTATACTTAAAGTTTACTTCTCTTAAAATATACTTTTTATAAACTAAAAGTGGGCCAATTTAGTCCCCAAAAGTATTAGATTAGTTTACTTACACGTATACTGTAAGTACATTGATATCAGTATACTTGGTACACAAAAGTATACTTAAGGAAATATACTTTAACGTTACTTAATAAAATGAACTTGAAGTATACTTCTTTTTGATAAGGGTAGGCTTCCATTTTATCCATCCTCACTTGCATTTTGCTTTTGTTGATTGAGCACACATTGGATTACTCAGGAAAACAAACATTTTATATTCATCTTATTGCTTTGTTACACTAAACAGAACGGTAAACAGAGATTATGCCATGAATTGACAGAACCACCCCTTTTCTTATGAGTGATTAATTTCTCTTCCTATTAAATCATCTTAATAATTCCAGAATGGTGTGCTGTTTCCATGATGATGATATGATGCAGACACCAATCAACATTTGTCCATCAAAATGAAGTTGCTTCTTGCCTTGTACATCTCTTTCTCTCTCTTCTTCTCAGGTAATTATTTTATATTATATTTATATAGCTTTTTTCAGTAAACTGGTATTTAATGTATTAGCTGTATTAGATTCTGCAGTCATGTTTGTTTTATGTTATGTTTTCTTTTTAAGTAGCATCCAGGTTTTAGGTTAAAACTCAATTCTGGGCTGGAAAGTGTTTAAATAGTTGTTCAAAAAATTTATGAAGCTATTTCTCCACCAAAAGAAGGTCACACACAACGTATGAACTAGGAACAATCAAAAAATATTCATAGCTTATTAACATTATCAGTTTTTGTTTCTGCATGGAAAATATACTGCGGTATTAATACCTTTTTTTTTAAAATCACACTCCAAAAGATGTATTGTGCAGAGGTCCAGTCTCAAGACTTGCTGCTCATCCAAAGTAGTAAATGTAACCTTGCCTTTATTCAGTTGTTATTTGACTGACTAGTTCAACTCAGTCCAAAAGTCTTTATTTCATCAGATGAAAGTACACATCAGATGTTACAATTTAAGATAAATAAAAAAGGTAATGAGCAATAATTACAATATTTACAATTATGAAAAAGATTACAAAATCTAAAAAGAAAGGAAAAAAATATATATAGCTAAATTATATTTAAATATTAACCTATTTAAAAAAAACTATCCTTAAAATGTTCAGTGTTTATCTTGGGTTTTTATACAGGTTCAATTTCTAAGGCACTCAGATCATTCTCTATTTTTATCCATCCATCCATTCATCATCTGTAGCTGCTTATCCTGTTCTACAGGGTTGCAGGCGAGCTGGAGCCTATCCCAGCTGACTATGGGTGAGAGGCGGGATACACCCCGGACAAGTCGCCAGGTCATCGCAGGGTCATCTCTATTTTTAATTTTATTAAAAAGGCAGTGGTCACACTTCTCCAAAAGTGCCAAGATGTTAAAACTAGTTGATGTATAGTGTCTCTTATACAGTAACATCTTTTTAAAAAGCACTGGACAACAGTAAGATCTGAAACACTAGCAGCGTAAACTGGAAGGTCGTACAATATTTTTTGGAGAACTATTGCATTAAAGACAGGGGTCACAAACACCTACAGGAGATGCTTCATAGCTAACAGCTCCATTCCTGGATCCAACTAGCGACATCATCAGGAGGATACTGTACCTTATCCTCGACTGATAGCACTGGTACGGCGGGGTCCCTCCATCAGGAGGTGTCATACGTCGGTGTTAACTACTTTCACCTAACTCTCCAACCATACTTGGTCATCTCTCTTCAACCACAACCATAACGACACCTTTTCTACTTTACCTTGCACATCTTTGATAAACTTTCTGGTCTCTGTAGGACTAAAACAAAAGTGATATCTGAAGAGATTAACTAAAGCTTTTTTGATATATCCCCTTGCACCAACTCCAATATGATGATATTCTACCTTCCAACCTACACCCTCACAGTTCTCAATCCATTCTCTGTATCTTCTTTCCTGTTGGTCTTCAGCATCTTTGATGATGTCTTCCCAGCTTACTGTTCATTCCATAACAATCCTGATCTTCCGTTCTTCATTCCATATAACAGTATTCGGTCTTTTCATTGTCCTTATCACATTAAAGAGATAATCTACTTTATCTTGCGTGTAACCTTCTTTGCACAGGCTTCTAATTACAAATAGGCATTTGTTAGCTTCATACAGCTTTTCCTAAACATTAGCACTAAATTTACAATTACTTTACTTGAGTATTATTTTTTTTTGGAAACTTATGACTTTAACTTCACTACATTTGCAAGGCAAATATCATACTTTTTACTCCACTACATTTCTATCAAGGTCCTTGTTACTCGTTTCTATGAAACAGCTTTGAAAGTGGATGTTTTTTCTTTTCTTCTCTAAAACGTGATTGTTTTTTTCACAGGTGACACTGAGATAGCCTATCAGTAATCACTAGGGTCAGATCATGACAATAGACTGTATAAAATCAAATTCAATGATTTCTCGGCAGCATTATTTGAACACGATCAGCTGATGGCAGAATGGAAGGAGACGGTTCTTCTGGGGAATGCATGCACCCATGGCCATACCTAGAACCCATGTTTCAGTTTTCTGAAAGGGTTAAAGATTCATTTAGTTTTAAATGTTTGCTTTGTTTGCCTAAAATGAACCACAGCACGGCCTACAAAAACTTGCCGTCCAACCTGCGGAAGCATATTGATGTATGTAAATATTTTATTCCAGGAGAAAGCTTGCAATGAAGTTGTCTGTGCTTTTAGAGCTAGCGATAATGTTGCAATAGCTATGCAGTCTGGTTAGTCAAATGACTTTCTATGGATTTGCCCACCAAGTTGCCATAGTCTTGTCCATGACTAAAGTTAACACATAGCTAGTTAACTTGGACACTTAGCATGTAAAAACGGAATTATGCTAGCATGCATAATGTTAACTTCTCTGAAGTCCTTTCAGAAATGTGTTTTAGCATAATTATTTTCTGAGCAAGTTGCATTTACAGCTATTCCACTGTCTTCATGATTAACATACACATACATGTATGCACACACTGCCGGAGCTGTATCAAAGCACAACCATGCTGCTTTGTGGTGGTGGGTAGGAGTGTTAAATCAATCAATCAATCAATCAATAAAAAGAAAAATGACACTATCTTTTTTTGTCAGTCCAGTTGTGTTTCATTTTGTAACATTCTACCAGGTGTTTATTCTACAGGTTCTACAAACTAGTCAGTAAATCCAGTCAGTTGCTTCAGAGGCATTAGGTTTTGTAAGCGTTGTGGCAATAATACAACCATGCGTTGACAGAAAATGTACAGTGGAGGAAATAATTATTTGATCCCTTGCTGATTTTGTAAGTTTGCCCACTGGCAAAGATATGAACAGTTTATAATTTTAAGGGTAGGTTTATTTTAACAGTGAGAGATAGAATATCAAAAAGAAAATCCAGAAAATCACATTTTATAAAATATATAAATTGATTTGCATTTTGTTGAGTGAAATAAGTATTTGATCTCCTACCAACCATTAAGAGTTCTGGCTCCCACAGACCAATTAGACACTCCTAATCAACTTGTTACCTGCATTAAAGACAACTGTCTTAAATTGATACCTGTATAAAAGACACCTGTCCACAGAATCAATCAATCAATCAATCAGACTCCAACCTCTCCAACATGGGCAAGACCAAAGAGCTGTCTAAGGATGTCAGGGACAAGATTGTAGAGCTGCACAAGGCTGGACTGGGCTACAAAACCATAAGCAAGAAGCTGGGTGAGAAGGAGACAACTGTTGGTGCAATAGTTCGAAAATGGAAGAAATACAAAATGACCATCAATCGACCTCGGTCTGGGGCCCCATGCAAGATCTCACCTTGTGGGGTGTCAATGATTACGAGAAAGGTGAGAGATCAGCCTAGAACTACACGGGAGGAGCTTGTTAATGATCTTAAGGCAGCTGGGACCACAGTCACCAAGAAAACCACTGGTAACACATTACGCCGTAATGGATTAAAATCCTGCAGTGCCCGCAAGGTCCCCCTGCTCAAGAAGGCACATGTGCAGGCCCGTCTGAAGTTTGCCAATGAACACCTGAATGATTCTGAGAGTGATTGGGAGAAGGTGCTGTGGTCAGATGAGACCAAAATCAAGCTCTTTGGCATTAACTCAACTCGCCGTGTTTGGAGGAAGAAAAATGCTGACTATGATCCAAAGAACACCATCCCCACTGTCAAGCATGGAGGTGGAAACATTATGCTTTGGGGGTGTTTCTCTGCTAAGGGCACAGGACTACTTCACCGCATCAATGGAAGAATGGATGCGGCCATGTACCGTAAAATCCTGTGACAACCTCCTTCCCTCTGCCAGGACACTGAAAATGGGTTGTGGATGGGTCTTCCAGCACGACAATGACCCAAAACATACAGCCAAGGCAACAAAGGAGTGGCTCAAGAAGAAGCACATTAAGGTCATGGAGTGGCCTAGCCAGTTTCCGGACCTTAATCCTATAGAAAACCTATGGAGGGAGCTGAAGCTCCGAGTTGCGAAGCGACAGCCTCAAAACCTTAATGATCTAGAGATGATCTGCAAAGAGGAGTGGACCAAAATTCCTCCTGACGTGCGCAAACCTGGTCATCAACTACAAGAAACGTCTGACCGCTGTGCTTGCCAACAAGGGTTTTGCCACCAAATACTAAGTCTTGTTTGCTAAAGGGTTCAAATACTTATTTCACTCAAAGAAATGCAAATCAGTTTATATATTTTATATGAAGTTATTTTCTGGATTTTCTTTTTGATGTTTTGTCTCGGGCGGCACGGTGGTGTAGTGGTTAACGCTGTCGCCTCACAGCAAGAAGGTCCTGGGTTCGAGCCCCGGGGCCGGCGAGGGCCTTTCTGTGTGGAGTTTGCATGTTCTCCCTGTGTCCGTGTGGGTTTGCTCCGGTTTCCCCCACAGTCCAAAGACATGCAGGTTAGGTTAACTGGTGACTCTAAATTGACCGTAGGTGTGAATGTGAGTGTGAATGGTTGTCTGTGTCTATGTGTCAGCCCTGTGATGACCTGGCGACTTGTCCAGGGTGTACCCCGCCTCTCGCCCATAGTCAGCTGGGATAGGCTCCAGCTTGCCTGCGACCCTGTAGAAGGATAAAGTGGCTAGAGATAATGAGATGAGATGAATGAATGAGATGTTTTGTCTCTCACAGTTAAAATAAACCTACCATTAAAATTATAGAATGTTCATTTCTTTGTCAGTGGACAAACTTACAAAATCAGCAAGGGATCAAATAATTATTTCCTCCACTGTACTTTTAATACTTAAGTATTTTTAAAAGCAAGTACTTCAGTACCTTAACTTAAGTAAAAAATTTGATTGCACAACTTTCACTTGTATCGGAGTCAAATGTGACCAGCGGGATCTGTACTTCGACTTAAGTAATGAATTTGGGTACTTTGTCCATCTCTGGAAATAACTAACTCCTTATATTTAGTGGTGTTACAATGCATAGAGTTTTCCTTGGTCCAGGCCAAGTGATTTAACTATTGTTAGCATGCTTATATATATTGATGCCTGCTGTGTACTACTACCTGGATTATTAATCCTTTAAGTTGCTGTTTGTTCCCCCCAAGTAACCATGCTGGATTGTTTAAACTGCACTAGTGATTCAGGATTGTGTAACACCACGTTTTCACAACAGTGTCCACCAGGCAACTCATGTACTCCTTTGAGATACAATTATTCTGTGCCAGGTAAGCATTAGCAAAAAACTTCTGTTTATTCTTTCTTATATATAAAGTATTATGAAACGTTAAGGTATGTACAATGTAACTGAAAACTTAATGCCATGTATGATAAGGACTTTATGTTTAAATGCCTGTTTAAGGGCTTAATGTGAAAATGATTGGGGAGATTCATGGCTGCCTTCCACAGGCTGTCTGTAATCAAGCAAATCCAGGTGTTTTAGAAACCACTTACTCGGCTAATGTTGGAGTAGCAAGTGGTTTCCTTTCCATCTCTTGCTGTGAATCTGATAATTGCAACATCATCATTATCCCTGGTAAGAAAATATATACATTTTTTTCATTCAGTACCACCTTTTAAGTTGTCATTTTGGTTTTAGACTTGAGATGGTTTTATACTAACACTGATTAAGTGTATAAGTGTTTAGGACTGAACTAATGAGGACTATTTGATAATATTATATTCACCAGTTCCTCCAACTGAAGACAAAGTGAGTCATAATAGATTTTATCATGATAGAGCTGCATCTCTCCATAGATTTGCTTTGGCTTTAGTTACAGTCACACTACAGTTTGTGATGCTTTGCGATAGGTTATCGATGAAAATGAAGCATTTGGTAGCGATGCTTCCTTGAGCTTCGGGAAGTATTTCCAAACCCATTTGCGAGTATTTGCCACTTAGTTTTTGAAAAATTTCATGATGTTTTTGGCCACTAACAAGGCAGAGACACACCATAAACCAACTCGCAAACCTCAGAGAACATTCACCATGCATTGCACAATTGGTGGCGATGCTACCAATTTTTCATTGCCAAGTACAACCCCGATTCCAAAAAAGTTGGGACAAAGTACAAATTGTAAATAAAAACGGAATGCAATAATTTACAAATCTCAAAAACTGATATTGTATTCACAATAGAACATAGACAACATATCAAATGTCGAAAGTGAGACCTTTTGAAATTTCATGCCAAATATTGGCTCATTTGAAATTTCATGACAGCAACACATCTCAAAAAAGTTGGGACAGGGGCAATAAGAGGCTGGAAAAGTTAAAGGTACAAAAAAGGAACAGCTGGAGGACCAAATTGCAACTCATTAGGTCAATTGGCAATAAGTCATTAACATGACTGGGTATAAAAAGAGCATCTTGGAGTGGCAGCGGCTCTCAGAAGTAAAGGTGGGAAGAGGATTGCCAATCCCCCTAATTCTGCGCTGACAAATAGTGGAGCAATATCAGAAAGGAGTTCGACAGTGTAAAATTGCAAAGAGTTTGAACATATCATCTACAGTGCATAATATCATCAAAAGATTCAGAGAATCTGGAAGAATCTCTGTGCATAAGGGTCCAGGCCGGAAAACCATACTGGGTGCCCATGATCTTCGGGCCCTTAGACGGCACTGCATCACATACAGGCATGCTTCTGTATTGGAAATCACAAAATGGGCTCAGGAATATTTCCAGAGAACATTATCTGTGAACACAATTCACCGTGCCATCCGCCGTTGCCAGCTAAAACTCTATAGTTCAAAGAAGAAGCCGTATCTAAACATGATCCAGAAGCGCAGACGTCTTCTCTGGGCCAAGGCTCATTTAAAATGGACTGTGGCAAAGTGGAAAACTGTTCTGTGGTCAGACGAATCAAAATTTGAAGTTCTTTATGGAAATCAGGGACGCCGTGTCATTCGGACTAAAGAGGAGAAGGATGACCCAAGTTGTTATCAGCGCTCAGTTCAGAAGCCTGCATCTCTGATGGTATGGGGTTGCATAAGTGCGTGTGGCATGGGCAGCTTACACATCTGGAAAGACACCATCAATGCTGAAAGGTATATCCAGGTTCTAGAGCAACATATGCTCCCATCCAGATGACGTTTCTTTCAGGGAAGACCTTGCATTTTCCAACATGACAATGCCAAACCACATACTGCATCAATTACAGCATCATGGCTGCGTAGAAGAAGGGTCCGGGTACTGAACTGGCCAGCCTGCAGTCCAGATCTTTCACCCATAGAAAACATTTGGCGCATCATAAAACGGAAGATACGACAAAAAAGACCTAAGACAGTTGAGCAACTAGAATCCTACATTAGACAAGAATGGGTTAACATTCCTATCCCTAAACTTGAGCAACTTGTCTCCTCAGTCCCCAGACGTTTACAGACTGTTGTAAAGAGAAAAGGGGATGTCTCACAGTGGTAAACCTGGCTTTGTCCCAACTTTTTTGAGATGTGTTGTTGTCATGAAATTTAAAATAACCTAATTTTTCTCTTTAAATGATACATTTTCTGTTTAAACATTTGATATGTCATCTATGTTCTATTCTGAATAAAATGTAGAATTTTGAAACTTCCACATCATTGCATTCTGTTTTTATTTACAATTTGTACTTTGTCCCAACTTTTTTGGAATCGGGGTTGTATTCGCAAACCCATCGTGAGCTGTAATGTGACCAAAAGACTTGCGAGTGATTCTGGTCTCTGTTAATGTGACAGGAGTTTGGTGTATGAAAGTTGGTAGCAACATCAGCTAATACCGCACCTAGATTTCCTATACCTACAGTTGTAATTTTACATCACCATTTTGAGTGAGATGCTTAAATTAAAAATTTATCATTTTAAAGATGAGTAAAATTGTTTATTCTGAGTATGTACACTACTGTTCAAAAGTTTGGGGTCACTTTGAAATTTCCTTATTTTTGAAAGAAAAGCCCTGTTCTTTTCAATGAAGATCACTTTAAACTAATCAGAAATACACTCTATACATTGCTAATGTGGTAAATGACTATTCTAGCTGCAAATGTCTGTTTTTTGGTGCAATATCTCCATAGGTGTATAGAGGCCCATTTCCAGCAACTCTCACTCCAGTGTTCTAATGGTACAATGTGTTTGCTCATTGCCTCAGAAGGCTAATGGATGATTAGAAAACCCTTGTACAATCATGTTAGCACAGCTGAAAACAGTTGAGCTCTTTAGAGAAGCTATAAAACTGACCTTCCTTTGAGCAGATTGAGTTTCTGGAGCATCACATTTGTGGGGTCGATTAAATGCTCAAAATGGCCAGAAAAATGTCTTGACTATATTTTCTATTCATTTTACAACTTATGGTGGTAAATAAAAGTGTGACTTTTCATGGAAAACACAAAATTGTCTGGGTGACCCCAAACTTTTGAACGGTAGTGTACTTATAAATAACCACACAACAATTTTTCATGTGGACTTTTAGGGGAGGGCGGCACGGTGGTGTAGTGGTTAGCGCTGTCGCCTCATAGCAAGAAGGTCCAGGTTTGAGCCCCGTGGCCGGTGAGGGCCTTTCTGTGCGGAGTTTGCATGTTCTCCCCGTGTCTGCGTGGGTTTCCTCCAGGTGCTCCGGTTTCCCCCACAGTCCAAAGACATGCAGGTTAGGTTAACTGGTGGCTCTAAATTGACCGTAGGTGTAAATGTGAGTGTGAATGGTTGTCTGTGTCTATGTGTCAGCCCTGTGATGACCTGGTGACTTGTCCAGGGTGTACCCCACCTTTCGCCCGTAGTCAGCTGGGATAGGCTCCAGTTTGCCTGCAACCCTGTAGAACAGGATAAAACGGCTAGAGATAATGAGAATGAGACTTTTAGGGGATGAACTGAGGGCATATTATAGAAATAATGTAGCCATTTTTAACCATACTCTGGTCCTTTATGATTTAATCTTTGCACACATTAGTCCTGGGTATGACTTTAAACTGCAACCGGTGGCGAGTCTCAGGTCCGGGAGGACTTGAGTATTGGGGAAAGTGGAGTTACTCCTTAATCACCATTGCTCCCAGGTCCACTCTGACCCAGAGTGGTAGCACCTGCCTGGGTTCCAGCTATGGGTTAAATAGTACATCACCAATAATGCGTTGGCAGCAGGGCGCTTTTTGGTGCAATGTGGCAGATGAACCCAACAGGGTCAATGGCACACCACCAGATGGCATGCAGAAGAGCCACTCAAATGGCCAATGGATGGCATCACTCGGCAACCTCCATACCCATCAGGTCTGCGACACTTTTGTGCACCACTTCGCATCAGGTCTGAGGGTCCAAAGAGACAACACGATAGGGGCACGATGTGGTTTGTCTTACCTTACTGTGTAAGGTGCTTCATTAGGAAAGGAGAATAGTATGCAAGAGCTCACGAGGCCAGACATTCCATGGTGGCTCGGCCGGGTCGTTCATGATTCTGTCGCTCTAGTACGGGCCTCGTGGCCCATCCAGCATTTCCACACATCCTAATGAAGCAGTCACCATCACTAGTAATGGACAGCCGATGACAATCTTTGCACATCTCTGTGCACATATATTCAGCTTGTCACAACGAGGATAAGAAAAAAAGTTGCTGTAGACCCTATAGATAATTCTCACTGTCACAATTCCTCACTGAATGTAATGCAGACTAACCATAAACAATCAATCATATCTCCAAGGTCCTAATTCATGAATGATTGGAAGTCTGAGGTTGCACTGCTGACTTTCTATGGCACAGCTTTGTATTTATAGTGCCCCTTAGTGGTGAACACAATTTTCTCTAATTCAGATGATTGTTGGAAGTGTTGAAGAGCTGTTGGCACTAGATGTACCAAATAGCAGTATTTTAGATTTAAGCCCATGGTAGTCAGTACCACTACCCTTCTATTCAACAAATATATTCATCTGCATAAAAGAGGTAGAGGGTCCAATCCAGCCTAGTTTGGCATGTTATACCATCTCCGGTTTACATTTGCAGCATTCAGGAGAGCTTATCCAGAGCGCCTTACAGAAATGCTTTGTAGGTTCTATCAAAAACATGCCTTCATATTAGTTCACAAAGTCAGGGACTAAGAACACCATGAAATTAAAACCTAAAGGAGCATAAAAAACCCAACAAACCCCACACAAATCAAGGGATTAAAACAAGCAAACACACACACGCACGCACACACACACACACGGATTAAATAATTGCTAATTCAAGTGTTTGGTGAAGTGGCAGGTTTTTTAATTTTATCTTTGTCTGAAGATAAATTAAAATGTTCTAATAAATCTATCACCACGTATGAATAATTCTCATGGTGGTTTAGTGCTTTGGTAGTTGCAGGACATTTGAAAAATACTCCTGAGTGGCACAGGGAAAAAAAAAACACTTTGAATAAAAGTGGAAATATACAGTGAGATAAGAGGCAGCATGGTGGTGCAGTGGTGAGCACTGCTGCCTCACAGCAAGAAGGTTCTGGGTTCGAGCCCAGTGACTGACGAGGGCCTTTCTGTGTGGAGTTTTCATGTTCTCCCCGTATTTGTGTGGGCTTCCTCTGGGTGCTCCAGTTTCCCTCACAGTCCAAAGATATGCAGGCGAGGCTAATTGGCTACTCTAAATTGCCCATAGGTGTGAATGGTAGTTTCCCAAGTCCAGAAATGGGAGGGTTGTGGCTAGACGGGAATCTGGTGTAAAACTATGTTCTAATTAATATGATATGTGGCTCAATAGGCAACAGTGCTGGACAAGGAGGAAGAAGAACAATGAGATAAGGATGTGGTTACGTTATTTCTGTACTGTAGGTTTCATTATTTCTTTGGGTTACTGATCAGAAGGTCACAAGTTCAATCCCTGACACCACCAAGCTGTCACTATAAGGCCCTTGAGCAGGACTATCAACGTTCTCTGCTCCAGAGTGCTGTATCACGGCTGACCCTGTGCTCTGACCTCGACCTCCTATGAAGATGGGATTTGTGATGAGAAAAATATTGCTGTATTGCAAACTACAGCTTTGCTGTTATGTGTGTTTCACAGAGCCAGACAACAAACCAAATGGACTTCAGTGTTTAAGCTGCAAGAGGTTAACAGACACAACATGCACCTCTTCTATTTCTTGTGTGGGAAGTCAAGGTCATTGTATGACTGAACAGGTTAGGTGTATATGGTTGCTTTCACTAATATAGTACATACTATTTATATGCTATCATTTTGGAATAATACCATAGCTTTGTTTTTATTCTGACAAAGATGAGGTAAGTGGTTCAAGACAAAGTTCAAGGTCCAAAATAGAGTTCCAAGTTTAAAAAAAAAAGAAATGTCAAATCCAAAAGAGAAAACAGTCAAAAAGAAGCATGAATAATGACAAAATAATGAGAATGCTTAGACATCATAGTCGTGAGTATGCCATTCATTTAAATAGCACAATTAATCAAGTTTGGATGTGGAGTTAATATATAGTGTATTGTCAGTTCTCGTAATGACACCAAGCGTGATTATAAATAACTTGCTTCTATAACCATGTCCTATATGGTCAGAAAGTACAATTGTGTAACCAGGAAATTCACTGAAGTCTATTTTGTTGTAAATTATCAACTTGGGTTTCATATACATCCATCTCTGTGAAGTACTAACCAATGGTAATGATATTTTTCTTTTCCCAGTTTTAGACCTGGCAAACTTAACAATCAAGGGATGTGCCTCTAAAAGCTTCTGTGATATCAGTTTTCAAAATTCCACACTGGGAGATGTCCACTGTTGCTCAAGAAACTTGTGTAATGGGAGTGAAGCCTGGAATAGACAGGATGTTGGTCTGTTACTGATGATCCTAACTGCTATTAAACTACTTCAATAAGAATTTAATCCATTGTTCTCTCTCAAATTGCACAATTTTGTTCTGCTCATATAAACCTGTCTTATGGATATATGCCAAAATTCCTCCTCTGCATTTAACCCATCTGAAGCAGTGAACACACATGCACACACAAGTGAGCAATGAGCACACACACTATGCTACAGTGCCTGGGGAGCAGTTGGGGGTTAGGTGGGCACTTCAGCCCAACCTCAGGCCACAGCTGCCCCGTGTTAACCCAACAGCATGTCTTTGGAGTGTGGGGGAAACCAGAGCACCCGGAGGAAACCCACCCACACAGACATGGGGAGAACATGCAAACTCCACACAGAAAGGCCCCCGTTGGCCACTGGACTCAAGCCCAGAACCTTCTTGCTGTGAGGCAACAGTGCTAACCACTACGCCGCCACTGTGATTGTAATTTATTTTTTATCATCATTGACACATTTTCTTACATAATCATAATGTGTCTGTTTTACTATTTATCCATGATTTTTTTTTTTTAATGATTCAGTATTTTTTATTTTTATTTTTTTTGTGTAGGGGCGGCACGGTGGTGTAGTGGTTAGCGCTGTCACCTCACAGCAAGAAGGTCCTGGGTTCGAGCCCCGGGGCCAGCGAGGGCCTTTCTGTGTGGAGTTTGCATGTTCTCCCCGTGTCCGCGTGGGTTTCCTCCGGGTGCTCCGGTTTCCCCCACAGTCCAAAGACATGCAGGTTAGGTTAACTGGTGACTCTAAATTGACCGTAGGTGTGAATGTGAGTGTGAATGGTTGTCTGTGTCTATGTGTCAGCCCTGTGATGACCTGGCGACTTGTCCAGGGTGTACCCCGCCTTTCGCCCGTAGTCAGCTGGGATAGGCTCCAGCTTGCCTGCGACCCTGCAGAAGGATAAAGCGGCTAGAGATAATGAGATGAGATGAGATTTTTTTTGTGTGTGAATTTCTGATTGGATTGCTTGGCTTATAGACTGTGTAAGCATACCATGACTCATTTCTAGTACTGATATTTTAATTAATAATAAAAAAAGTAAATGCAGAGGTATAAACTACTGTGGAGGTTGTACTTTGAAAATACGGTCAGTTTCAACATCTACTGCCATCTTCATCCCTGCTCGGTAGAGTGGGAGAGCTAACTAGAGGATGGGAATTGACAAATGACCAAATTTGAAAATGGAAGGAAGCTAACACTAGACGAACACACACTAACACTTCACTTATGCACACCAACACTAGACTAACACACACCAACACTCAGGGGCGTCAGAAGTATTTTTAATGGGGGGGGGGGGACACTGGTGGGGGTCTGGGGGTTCTCCCCCAGAAAATTTTTAATTAATTATATGCCATTTCCTGCATTCTGGTGTACTTTTAACAGGTTGTTAAACACCTAATTTTATCTACAAAAGTCACTTAATTCAATGACTATTTTAGAGACTCAACAATAAGTCCTCATTCAAATAGTCCATATATTCATCAGCCTGTTTTTAAACCCACTGCTATGCCTAAGATAATGAGATGAATGTGACACAATTTATCACCAACAATGACTTTATGGGTGCATTTTACTTTTTATTTTGTGTTTTCTTTTTTATTTAGTTTTAGATGTAACACAACATGCCACTGGGCCAAGCAATAGTGACACTCAACTGTATGTTTAAAAATAAGAATATTCATAATTTCACACAATGAACAGGCATGACATGGCATCATGCAAACTTTATAACACAAAATCACACTGTGCCAAGTAACGGTGACACATAAAAAATAACTTCACACAATGAACAGGTGCAATTTTGTTCACCACCAACAGTGACTTTAGTGGGTGCATTTTACTTTTTTCCTATTTCGTGATACTCATAACAAAAATGACATGGCATCATGCGATCTTCATAACACAAAATTATACTGTGTCAAGCAATGGTGACATAAAAAATAACTTCACACAATGAACAAGTGCAGTTTTGTCAACCTACATGCAATGGTGGTACTACAGTAACATTTACAGATTAGTATAACAAATAGATTTATAGCTATAACTCCTTTTTACATTGGTACCACCACAATTTCTACCACTTCATAACTTTTATCCCCCTTTCCTTCGCAATCCACCTGGAATAACATCCATCTCTCTCCATTGCTTTCCTTTCTACTATTCCTTCCCCATACACTGATTTCCCATGTTACTTTCCAGAAAACTGGCAAAGACCAGACACAACAAATTCTTCAGATCACAACAGGGAATCAATAAATATCATCAGAGCAGACTTGACCTCATTCTTGGCATTACAGTCAGGCAGGCCTACTGGTTTTGAATTAAATGATAGCTCACATTAAGCTAGCTGATACATCTCCTAACATTGACTTGCCAGCTAAATGCACTAAAATTTCCATTGGGACAAAAAAACCTGTCCTGTGGGGAAATTTTGACTGACTTTCTGCTTCTTTGTAAAGAATGTCCTTATGTCCATTGTGTCTGGGGAGGGAGCAAATACTGCAAACAATTCATCATCAACCAAGAATACCCCATTAGGCTAAGCTTATTTCATTGTTTAGTTGAACATTAATTTAACGTGGCCTAGGGTTAATTTTGAGGGCATATAACAAAAGAATAAGGTTTTAGCAAAAGCTAGACATTGTGAGGTGGCAGTGGGGCTGACGTCACCTCCTCCACTTTTGAGCAGCTGCACCAAAATGTCTGTGCTCGTGCTAAGATTCACTCGCGTGTGGTGAGTTGTTGTAGGGAACGCCCAGAAAACCCGGAGTGGATGTTCAGTGGTATGTGCTCTTATCGACCAAGTGGAATGGATTATTTCACGAAGCAATAAAAACGGCACTGGGTGAACTAATATTTTATGTTAAATGTGGGGGGGTCCAAACGAAGAATTATGAAATGTGAGGGGGACACGCCCCCTTCACATTCAATGGTGGCGACACCCATGCCAACCAGAGGTGGAAAAACCCGGGTGCAGAAAGTAAAAACCCTGCCACATTTTTGCTCCAGCCAATTCAATGAACCAGCTGATCCTAATTACCACACCCCCTAAGCCAGGTTGATGAGCTAATTGGTGAAATCACCTGTGTTGAGAGCACAGGAAGAAGGAAAACCTAAGCAGGACTTTTACTTTGTCAATCCAGTTTTTCCACCTCTGATGCCAACACTACACTAATGCACACCAACACAAAGACACACCAACAGTACACACACCAACACTACATTAATACACACCAATGCTACACTTATACACACCGACACTACATGAACACACACCAGCAGTACACTAACACACACCAACACTACTAGCCACAGCGTTTTCAAGGATCTTATCTCCAAGATCCTTGAAAAAGCTGTGGCACAGCAGTTATGCTTATATTTACATAGGAATAACATCCATGAAATGTATCAGTCAGGATTTAGACCTCATCATAGCACAGAGACAGCTCTGGTTAAAGTAGTAAATGACCTACTGTAGGCGTCTGATCAGGGCTGTGTCTCGCTGCTTGTGTTGCTTGACCTTAGTGCAGCATTTGATACAATTGATCATTCCATTCTTCTGGATAGACTAGAAAATGTTGTGGGAGTTAAGGGAACGGCCCTCTCCTGGCTCAGCTCTTATTTAACTGATCGCTATCAGTATGTTGATATAAATGGTGATATTTCTAGACATACTGAGGTAAAGTTTGGTGTTCCACAAGGTTCTGTCTTGGGTCCACTGCTTTTTTCTTTATATATATATATATATATATATATATATATATATATATATATATATATATATATGTGTGTGTGTTACTTCTGGGTGATATTATTCGTAAACATTGTATTAGTTTCCACTGTTATGCTGATGACACACAGTTGTATCTTTCTGCAAAACCTGAGAGACACCAGCTTAATAGAATTGAGGAATGTGTAAAGGACATTAGACACTGGATGCTTATTAACTTCCTTCTGCTTAACTCTGACAAGACTGAAGTACTTGTACTAGGACCACATGCAGCTAGAAGTAAGTTTTCTGATCACACAATAACTCTGGATGGCCTTTCTGTTTCTTCACGTGCAGCAGTAAAAGACCTCGGAGTGATTATTGACCCCAGCCTTTCATTCGAAACTCACATTGATAACATTACCCAGATAGCTTTCTTTCATCTCAGAAATATTGCTAAGATAAGAAATTTAATGTTACTGCATGATGCGGAAAAACTAGTTCATGCTTTCGTTACCTCCAGGTTGGATTATTGTAATGCCTTACTGTCTGGATGTTCCAATAAGTGCATAAACAAGCTCCAGTTAGTTAAAAATGCAGCAGCAAGAGTCCTTACTAGAACTAGAAAATATGACCACATCACCCCTGTCTTATCCACACTGCATTGGCTCCCAATCAAATTTCGTATTTATTATAAAGTACTACTATTGACTACTATCTTAAGCACCACAGTACCTGAGTGAACTTCTACTCCTCTATGACCCCCCACGCCTACTTAGATCAAAAGGTGCAGGCTATCTGCTGGTACCTCGTATAGTGAAGGCTACATCAGGGGGCAGAGCCTTTTCTTACAAAGCCCCACAGTTATGGAACAGCCTTCCAAGTAGTGTTTGGGAATCAGACACAGTCTCAGAATTTAAGTCTAGGCTGAAAACATATCTGTTTAGTCAAGCCTTTTGTTAATGGTGTTCATGAGGTAAAGGTGTAGATCCAGAGGGTCCTCAGACATAGAGTGTTTTGGTAAACTGGGATGTATGGATGCTGTCAGTCCCCCACTCGCTTGCTCACTCGAGTTTGTTGATGGTGTAGCGGCTGGCTGCTTTATGTCCTGGGGCTCCCTCATGCCTGTGTTACCTTCTGGCTCTCCCCTTTTAGTTATGCCATCATAGTTAGTTGCCAGAGTCCCTGCTTGTACTCAGTGCAATATGTATACTGTTCCTACTTATTCAGGTGACATTGGGCATACCTAACAACCTGTGTTTTCTCCCCCCCCCCCCCCCAAATCTGTCCCCCTGAGTTACATGTCAGTCCTGGGATTGAGATGCTGACCTCTTCTGCTCCTCTGACCTGCCTGATCCATCCTGGTGTCCTGTGTCTGGTTGGAGTCTCATCGCATCGCTCCTGTGGAGGGCGGCCCCATGTGGACAGTTGGGGGTCGCGCCTGGAGGACACTCTGAACTCTTGCAGTGGTGCTTTTGTGGCTGGGGACTGCAGTTGACTTGCTGACTTTAGGCCTGCAGTTGACTTGCTGACTTTAGGCCTGCAGTTGACTTGCTGACTTTAGGCCTGCAGTTGACTTGCTGACTTTAGGACTGCAGTTGACTTGCTGACTTTGGGACTACGGTTGTTGTGAACGGTTTTGCGCTCGGGTTATATAATGTTATAGTCATGTTGTCTGTTGTTACCCAGATGGGGATGGGTTCCCTTTTGAGTCTGGTTCCTCTCGAGGTTTCTTCCTCGTGTCGTCTGAGGGAGCTTTTCCTTGCCACCATCGCCACAGGCTTGCTCATTGGGGATAGATCAGGGGCATCACTAGGAATTAAGCTTTACTGGGGCACTGCCCCCCCCCGACACACACACAAAATGCCCCCCCTGCACAATGCACCTTAACGTTCCTGTCCCCAACCTATGCAAAGTGGATAATTCTCATGCTCTCGTGGATGAAGTTATGCGAGGAATAGGTCAACGAGACGGAAAACGCATCCCAGTCCCCAAAAAATGTATTGTTGGCATTTGGGCTTTTAATGCATGCTGATGCTAAACGTGTCACCTCAACTCTCACGATTCACGAACTTAGCTGGTTAGTTATGACTGACTAGCACATAGCCTACAACCTTAATCTTACCTCTCTCACCCTCCTCCTCATCTGTCACTGTTTCCCTGCCCCTGTCTCTGCTTCGTGAGAAGAATTGTGTGATATCCATCTGGAAAAGTAACTTAATATCGTTTAATTCGATGTAGTTTAATGGGTTTGTTAGAATATGGTTTGCTTAGGTTTGTTGCAAAAACTTCGTGCTATCTTAACTCATCCAGAGCCCGTTCTCTGACTCATCCAAAGACTAGACTCATCTCTCCAGTAGGCTAAATGGACTCATGGCACGCCGCACGCATGCTATGTTTACAGTGAGAATCTCCCAGACCAATCAGAAAATCAGTTAGAAAGAAGAGGCGAAACAAGTTTGAAACACACTCTGTCCTACAACTTACATTAGATAAATGATTTGCCAAAGAAACTAGTCTCATCTCATCTCATTATCTGTAGCCGCTTTATCCTGTTCTACAGGGTCGCAGGCAAGCTGACTACGGGCGAAAGGCGGGGTACACCCTGGACAAGTCGCCAGGTCATCACAGGGCTGACACATAGACACAGACAACCATTCACACTCACATTCACACCTACGGTCAATTTAGAGTCACCAGTTAACCTAACCTGCATGTCTTTGAACTGTGGGGGAAACCGGAGCACCCGGAGGAAACCCACGCGGACACGGGGAGAACATGCAAACTCCGCACAGAAAGGCCCTCACCGGCCACGGGGTTCGAACCTGGACGTTCTTGCTGTGAAGCGACAGCGCTAACCACTACACCACCGTGCCGCACCCCAAAGAAACTAGTTTGTTACGAAAATCTTTCAACATTTTCTTACTGGGGCACAGCTGATTTTTACTGGGGCACGTGCCCCAGTAAAAAAGGCCTAGTGACGCCCCTGGGATAGATTAGGGATAAAATTAGCTTATATTTTAAGTCGTTCAAATTCTGTAAAGCTGCTTTGCGACAATGTTTATTGTTAAAAGCGCTATACAAATAAACTTGACTTGACTTGACCAAAACAAGACTAACACACACCAACACAAGACTAATACACACCAACACTACACTAACACACACCAACACAAGACTATCACACACCAACAGTAGACTAACACACACCAACAATAAACTAATACACACCAGTGGTACACTAACACACAACAACACTAGACTAACACCCACACCAACACTACATGAACACACACCAACACTACATGAACACACACTGACACTAGACTAATACACACCAACACTATATGAACACACACTGACACTAGACTAATACACACCAGCAGTACACTAACACACACCAACACTATATGAACACACACCGACACTAGACTAACACACACCGACACTAGACTAATACACACCAGCAGTACACTAACACACACTGACACTAGACTAACACACACCGACACTACACTAACACACACCGACACTACACTAACACACACCAACACTAGACCAACACACACCGACACTAGACTAATACACACTAGCAGTACACTAACACACACCAACACTAGACTAACACATACTGACACTAGACTAACACACACCAACACTACACTAACACACACCAACACTAGACTAACACACACCAACACTATATGAACACACACCGACACTAACACACACCGACACTAGACTAATACACACCAGCAGTACACTAACACACACCAACACTGTATGAACACACACCGACACCAGACTAACACACACTGACATTAGACTAATACAAACCACCAGTAAACTAACACACACTGACACCAGACTAACACACACCGACACTACACTAACATACACCAACAATAGACTAACACACACCGACACTACACTAACATACACCAACAATAGACTAACAAACACCGACACTAGACTAATGCACACTAGCAGTACATTAACACACACTGACACTAGACTAACACCCACACCAACACTACATGAACACACACCGACACTAGACTAATACACACCAGCAGTACACTAACACACACTGACACTAGACTAACACACACCGACACTACACTAACACACACCGACACTAGACTAACACCCACACCAACACTATATGAACACACACCGACACTAGACTAACACACACCAACACTAGACTAATACACACCAGCAGTACACTAACACACACTGACACTAGACTAACACACACTGACACTAGACTAACACACACCGACACTACACTAACACACACCGACACTAGACTAATACACACCAGCAGTACACTAACACACACCAACACTATATGAACACACACCGACACTAGACTAACACACACCGACACTAGACTAATACACACCAGCAGTACACTAACACACACCAACACTATATGAACACACACCGACACTAGACTAACACACACCAGCAGTACACTAACACACACTGACACTAGACTAACACACACCGACACTACACTAACACACACCGACACTAGACTAATACACACCAGCAGTACACTAACACACACCGACACTATATGAACACACACCGACACTAGACTAACACACACCGACACTAGACTAATACATACCAGCAGTACACTAACACACACCAACACTATATGAACACACACTGACACTAGACTAATACACACCAGCAGTACACTAACACACACTGACACTAGACTAATACACACCAACACTAGACTAACACACACCGACACTAGACTAATACACACCAGCAGTACACTAACACACACCAACACTAGACTAACACACACCGACACTAGACTAATACACACCAGCAGTACACTAACACACACCAACACTATATGAACACACACCGACACTACACTAACACACACCGACACTAGACTAACACAAACCAACACTAGCCTAACACACACTGACACTACACAAACACACACCAACACTAGACTAACACACACCAACACTACAATAAATCACGTGTTATTTCAAGGAAAATGGAGAACCCTGAGGAAACCCAGACAGACACAGTGAGAATGTGTGAAACTCAGCCCAGACAGCAACCCAAGCTCAGGAGGGAACCGGGAATCCCAGAGCTTTGAGGTCGTAATGCTACCTGCTGTGTCACCAGGTCATCCACCAACAAATAAAGCTGAATTATGTCCTAAAATGACAGACAAGCTAATATGTACTGGCATCTTGACATGGAATTTTAGTAACAGTTGTAACCTGATGCTCATCAGGCTGGAAAAGGTTACAAAACCATCTCGAAAGAGTTTGGATTCCACCAATCCACAGTCAGACAGACTGTGTACAAATGGGAAATTACATTATCAAATAAATAACCATGTGAGTTAGTCAAAATATCAAGTTTTAAACTGTCTTTGGGATTATGGGTGTGGATTATTTTCATTTTGCTTGGGTAGGTGTGGCAGCGGGGGCGTGGTCAAGCGCCGGTCTGTGACAGGAGGGTGGAGCTGGGGAAGGTGAGTGGCAGAATCGTGACACCTGAGGATAATTAACCTGTTTGTATGTGTTTTTTCCCAGTAACCGCTCCCTATTTAAGGAGGCAGAGAGAGAGGAGAGGGAGCGCAACCCGGGACCAGACGAGTGTGTGTGTGTGTATGAATGAATAAGATTATTAGACTGAAAAGTTATAAAAATAAATCACCTTGTCTGCCTCCAAACGCTGTCCTGCCGTCCTCTGTGCTCCACCCACACTCGATACACGCTACAGTGGTGCCGAAACCCGGGAAAAGGTGGAGCACCAACACAGCAGCCCCATGGAATCCTCCCCGTTCGCGGACTTGGTCCACGCCCTCACCACGGCTCAGCAGAGCCAGCACCAGGCACTTGTCACGCTCCGAAAGGAGCAGGAGCGCCGCTTCGAAGCCCTGGTGCTGGCCCAGCAGGAAGATCGAGAGGCGTTCCGGCGTCTCCTCGCGTCGGCGGGGTCCACCAGCGCCCCGGCCGCGGGCCCGTCTCCCCTCACCATGACCAAGATGGGCCCGCAGGACGACCCCGAGGCTTTCATCACATTGTTCGAGCAGGTCGCCGAAGCCTCGGGGTGGCCGATGGAGCAGCGCGTGGCGCGCCTCCTCCCCCTCCTGACGGGAGAGGCGCAGCTGGCCGCGCTACAGCTCCCCGCCGATCGCAGGCTGGCCTACGCCGACCTTCGCCGGGCTGTCCTCCAGCGCGTGGGGCGCACGCCGGAGCAGCAGCGCCAGCGCTTCTGCGCGCTGCGGATGGAGGAAGTCGGCAGCCCGTTCGCGTTCGGCCAGCAGCTCCGGGACGCCTGCTGGCGGTGGCTGAGGGCCGAAGATCGCGACGCCGAGGGAATCATCAACCAGGTGGCGCTGGAACAGTTCATCGCCCGCTTACCAGCTGGAACCGCGGAGTGGGTCCAGTGCCACCGCCCGGCGTCGCTGGATCAGGCCGTGGGACTGGCGGAGGATCATCTGGCGGCTGTTCCGGCAGCAGGACAGCGGACGACAGCATCTTCTTTCTCCTCTTCTCTCTCTCTTTCTCCCCCCCCTCCTCCCGTGTCCCGTCCTCGCCCCATTCCCCCACCGCGGAGGCGGGGGCCGGCTCCACCCCAGCCGGCCCACCGCACCCGTGGTGCCCTCCCGTTTCTCCCTTCTGTGTCTGTCTCTCCCCCCCCCTCAGGTGAGTGAGCCCCAGAACACAGCTGCAGAGGGAAGGCCCGGGCCGGTTTGCTGGCGCTGCGGGGATCCAGGCCACCTGCAGCAACAGTGTGCAGCGATGGAAGTGGGGGCGGTGGTGCGGATCCCCGACGCGCCAGAGGCTGCCCTCGATCGGGCCGGAGCGTATCGCATACCGATAAGTGTACAAGGGGCTACATATCAGGCGTTGGTGGATTCAGGTTGCAATCAGACCTCGATCCGCCAAAGCCTGGTGCAAGACGAGGCATTGGGGGGAGCACAAGGGGTGAAGGTGTTGTGTGTGCACGGGGATATTCACAGCTACCCGTTGGTGTCGGTCCACATACATTTCAGAGGGGAGAAATCGATAGTGAAGGCGGCGGTTAATCCTCGCCTTACCCACTCTTTGATCTTGGGGACTGATTGGCCGGGATTTCGGGGTTTAATGGCACGCCTAATAAAGAGTGGGTCCTGCCGGTTAACAGGGGAGGGTCCCGGTGTCGCTTTGGCTGGAGCTGCAGTCGCAGAGCCGTCTACGTCATCTCCGCGACAGAGTGAGGAGCCACCGGCCCCTCCTCTTTCTATTGGGGAATCCCTCGCGGATTTCCCACTGGAACAATCGCGAGACGAGACTCTGCGACACGCGTTTGACCAAGTGAGAGTAATCGATGGTCAGACGCTCCAGCCGGGCGCCACCCCCTCCTTCCCCTATTTTTCCATTTTGAAGGCTAGGTTATACCGAGTGACGCAGGACACTCAGACGAAAGAGCGAGTCACCCAATTGCTAATTCCAAAGAGCCGCCGGGAATTGGTATTTCAGGCGACTCACTTTAATCCCATGGCTGGACACCTCGGGCAGGATAAGACACTTGCCCGGATAATGGCCCAATTCTATTGGCCGGGGATTCGCGGCGACGTCCGTAAGTGGTGTACGGCGTGCCGCGAATGCCAGTTAGTAAATCCGGCGGCCATTCCAAAAGCGCCCTTGTGCCCCCTACCATTAATCGAGACCCCGTTCGAAAGAATTGGGATGGATCTCGTCGGGCCATTAGATCGGTCAACATGAGGGTACCACTTTATATTGGTTCTGGTGGACTATGCAACGCGATACCCGGAAGCGGTGCCTCTTCGCAATATCTCAGCACGCAGTATTGCGGAGGCCCTCTTCCACGTCATCTCCCGGGTTGGAATCCCGAAAGAGATTCTGACTGACCAAGGCACCTCGTTTATGTCACGAACACTGAGCGAACTGTATGGGCTACTGGGTATTAAGCCGATCCGCACCAGCGTTTATCACCCACAGACGGACGGTTTAGTTGAACGGTTCAACCGCACCCTCAAGAATATTATCAAAAAATTCGTAAGTGAGGACGCACGTAACTGGGATAAGTGGCTCGAACCCTTGTTGTTTGCAGTGCGAGAGGTCCCCCAAGCCTCCACGGGGTTCTCCCCGTTTGAATTATTATATGGGCGTAAGCCGTGCGGCATCTTAGATGTACTGTGGGAAAATTGGGAGGAGGGACCTTCACCGAGCAAAAACGAAATTCAGTACGTTATGGATCTGCGCGCAAAACTCCACACGCTCACCCACCTAACTCAGGAGAATTTGCGGCAGGCCCAGGAACGGCAAGCCCGCCTGTACAACAAGGGCACGCGCCTTAGAGAGTTCACTCCAGGAGATAAGGTTCTCGTCCTGTTGCCCACGTCGAGCTCCAAATTAATCGCCAAGTGGCAAGGACCCTTTGAGGTCACACGGCGAGTCGGGGACGTCGACTATGAGGTTAGGCGAACGGACAGGGAGGGGGCGCTACAGATCTACCACCTCAATCTACTGAAACGCTGGAACGAGGAGGTCCCCGTGGCGTTGGTGTCGGTAGTTCCGGAGAAGGCAGAGCTGGGGCCGGAGGTCAAGGGTCATTGGCATCACGTACCTCTCCGGTCCCCTGTGGAGACCACCTCTCCCCGACCCAACTCACGGAGGTCGCCCAGTTGCAGGCCGAGTTTTCGGATGTGTTCTCGCCCCTGCCCGGTCGCACTAACCTCATAGAACACCACATAGAGACGCCCCCGGGGGTGGTAGTGCGGAGCCGTCCTTATAGATTACCCGAACACAAAAAAAAGGTGGTTTGGGAAGAACTTCAGGCCATGCTCGAAATGGGCATCGTCGAGGAGTCCCACAGTGACTGGAGCAGCCTGGTGGTCTTGGTTCCCAAGGCCGACGGCTCGGTCCGGTTCTGTGTGGACTATAGGAAAGTCAACGCGGTGTCTAAATTTGATGCGTACCCAATGCCTCGTATTGATGAGCTGCTCGATCGACTAGGCATGGCTCGCTTTTACTCGACACTGGATTTGACGAAGGGATATTGGCAGATCCCCTTGACTCCATTATCCCGGGAAAAAATGGCCTTTTCCACACCGTTCGGCTTACACCAGTTCGTCACACTTCCTTTTGGGCTGTTTGGGGCGCCCGCTACGTTTCAGCGGCTGATGGACCGGGTCCTCCGGCCCCACGCCATCTATGCGGCCGCGTACCTAGATGATATCATCATTTATAGTAATGATTGGCAGCGGCACCTACAACACCTGAGGGCCGTCCTTAGGTCGCTGAGGCGGGCGGGACTCACTGCCAACCCGAAGAAGTGTGCGATTGGGCGGGTGGAAGTACGGTATCTGGGCTTCCACTTGGGCAACGGGCAGGTGCGTCCCCAAATTAATAAGACAGCAGCGATTGCGGCCTGCCTGAGGCCCAAGACCAAAAAGGGGGTGAGGCAGTTCCTGGGGCTGGCTGGCTACTGCCGTAGGTTTATACCTAATTATTCGGACGTCACCAGCCCGCTGACTGACCTCACTAAAAAGGGGGCGCCAGATCCGGTCCAGTGGACGGAGCAGTGCCAGCGGGCTTTCTCTGAGGTAAAGGCTGCACTGTGTGGGGGGCCACTTTTACACTCCCCTGACTTCTCTCTCCCTTTTGTGTTGCAGACCGATGTGTCGGACAGAGGGCTGGGGGCCGTTTTGTCCCAGCAGGTGGAGGGGGAGGACCGCCCGGTCCTGTACATCAGCCGGAAGCTGTCAGTGCGTGAGGGGCGCTACAGCACAATTGAAAAAGAGTGCCTGGCGATTAAGTGGGCGGTCCTCGCCCTCCGTTACTACCTGCTGGGGCGCTCTTTCACTCTCTGTTTGGACCACGCGCCCCTCCAGTGGCTCCACCGCATGAAGGATGCCAACGCGCGGATCACCCGTTGGTATCTGGCACTCCAACACTTCAACTTCAAGGTGGTCCACAGGCTGGGGGCGCAGATGGTCGTGGCGGACTTCCTCTCCCGTCAAGGGGGGGGGGGAGAGTCGGCTGCGGGCCGGACGAGCGCCCGGCCTGAGTCGGGTGGTGGGGGTATGTGGCAGCGGGGGCGTGGTCAAGCGCCGGTCTGTGACAGGAGGGTGGAGCCGGGGAAGGTGAGTGGCAGAATTGCGACACCTGAGGATAATTAACCTGTTTGTGTGTGTTTTTTCCCAGTAACCGCTCCCTATTTAAGGAGGCAGAGAGAGAGGAGAGGGAGCGCAACCCGGGACCAGACGAGTGTGTGTGTGTGTGTATGAATGAATAAGATTATTAGACTGAAAAGTTATAAAAATAAATCACCTTGTCTGCCTCCAAACGCTGTCCTGCCGTCCTCTGTGCTCCACCCACACTCGATACACGCTACAGTAGGTTAAGGTGTAGTGTACAAAGACACAGATATAGAGTTAGGATCATGTCCTGAAAATCAAAGGTTTGTCAAATAAAACAGCGTCCCGACATTTCACTAATCACATGATTAATCTCAAATAATTTCTGGCCAAAACATAATTTGTAATGACTAATGTGGATTAAAACAGATGCTTTCACAGTGACTGTGGGGTATTTTTTTTTTTGGACTGCATATACACAAACGACAAAGAAAGCCTTGAAATCCTGGATATGAGTATTGTAGGTGTCCACAACCTTTGTTGAATTCTTTATGTCTACACACATCCTTAAACTCGGCCCCATTCTCTTGCTCTCTTTGTTAGTCTTTCTGCATATATATATTTTATGCCATACTCTGGAGGCTTTTACCATAAATTATACAGACTCACTAAGTTTTCCATTTGCTTGACAGATGTTATTTTTCTCTGAGGAAGAGAAAGAGGACTGCTTCATAATTTAGAGGTAATGCTGTCCAGTCCCAGAAATAAATAACGCAAGCACACAAACAAACAAACAAAGGTTACAATACTACAAATTGCAAGTTCCCTGCAGGCTGTAACATACTACCCAATAGTCTTAATAAACCATGAACAATGCTAATTAAGAAGCTTAATAAGCTTTAATGTTCCTGCTCAGTAATTTGATCTGACATAGGTGTTGTTGATCTCTGAGCCAGTAAAGATGACAGACTTCCATGGAACTGTGGATACCCTGAGTTTTTATAGATGACTCTCATAAAATGTGCATGAATACAGCAGTTTTCTTTCTTTCTCCTGATCAGTAGTGGGAATACGTCTAGGAAGCGTGTGTATACCTGCGTATGTGTGTAGCAAGTTGTTTCTATCTGGACTCTGAGGGGTGCAAAATCACAGAATATTTTAGTTTCAGTGGTGTGGTCCAGTTACTATTTGACAGTCCACACGCAAAGACTGATAAACAGAAAAGTGCTACAGTGCGTACATATGCACTGTGCATGCATAGTGACTCACAGTACAATAGAATTCTATCCAACAATGGATCTGAACAGAAGACTATATGCATATTCTTATCACAAGTAACATGCCCAGTATATGACCTGTAGCTCTGAAATTCTGTGCAGTTAATCTCAAAAGATGTTTGGACTATTGTGGACACAAAAAGTTATACCCTGATTGTGAAACAGCCCAACTAAAGCTCTTGACCTGTATCTGCAAAATTGTATGCATCGCAACATCAACAGTATTATTATTACATTACAGGAATTTAGCAGATGTTCTTATCCAGAGCAACGTACAACAGACCCAGATCAGTACCTTGCTCAAGGGCACTTCAGCCATTCCTGCTGGTAAAGGGAATCAAATCAGTGACCTTTTGGTCCCAAAGCTGCTTCTCTAACCATTAGGCCATGGCTTCCCCTAGTATTATTATCATCATCATCATCCATCCATTATCTGTAGCCGCTTATCCTGTTCTACAGGGTCGCAGGCGAGCTGGAGCCTATCCCAGCTGACTATGGGCAAGAGGTGGGGTACACCCTGGACAAGTCACCAGGTCATCACAGGGCTGACACAGAGACACAGACAACCATTCATACTCACATTCACACCTACGGTCAATTTAGAGCCACCAGTTAGCCTAACCTGCATGTCTTTGGAGGAAACCAGAGCACCTGGAGGAAACCCATGCAGACACGGGGAGAACATGCAAACTCCGCGCAGAAAGGGCCCCATCAGCCACTGGGCTTGAACCCAGAACCTTCTTGCTATGAGGCGACAGTGTTAACCACTACACCACTGTGCCGCCCTATTATTATTATCTCATCTCATCTCATTATCTCTAGCTGCTTTATCCTTCTACAGGGTCGCAGGCAAGCTGGAGCCTATCCCAGCTGACTACGGGCGAAAGGCGGGGTACACCCTGGACAAGTCGCCAGGTCATCACAGGGCTGACACATAGACACAGACAACCATTCACACTCACATTCACACCTACGGTCAATTTAGAGTCACCAGTTAACCTAACCTGCATGTCTTTGGACTGTGGGGGAAACCGGAGCACCCGGAGGAAACCCACGCGGACACGGGGAGAACATGCAAACTCCGCACAGAAAGGCCCTCGCCGGCCCCGGGGCTCGAACCCAGGACCTTCTTGCTGTGAGGCGACAGCGCTAACCACTACACCACCGTGCCACCCCATTATTATTATTATTATTATTATTGTTATTGTTGTTGATTAGGTGATTAATTGTATCATGTGTGTTAACGCAAGGAAAAATTTGTATGAATGTTTTGTCTCCTCCACTGTGCTGCAGTGTGCTGCTGTGGTCAGAAGGGGGCGCTGTAGTCAAACTAACACAGCTGCGACTCTTAACTCAGAACACAAAGGTCATTGGCTTTGTTTCAACACACAGTAACTCTCTGTCTTTTCCAAGAAACACTATAATATTGACATTTTCCCCCTTAATTTGCTTTTATATTTAACTTTTACATTTACTTCAGCAGTGGTATTCCTCTCCAGTAATAACTTTAACACCTAAAAATGCAAATACATCACAATCCGACAACTCATGCGCACAGATGGCATGTCCCTTTTCTTTCTCAATGTTAAACGCCTCTCTCTAATCAGTTCGGATTATAATTAACTTCAAAAATAGAAACGAACAATTAGCTAACATCAGCACCGATGTTAAATAAACCCCTCTATTTTCCTTCTGTCTTTTTTGTGATCTCTTTAGGTCTCATGCCAAGGACACGTGCAAAGTAGCCTAGCCAATGCTAACAGCTGTCACTATTGAGACGTCCCAAACAACACACTATGATATTAAAGAGAGCATGAAAAGCACTATGATGAACCTTACCATACAATTTAGTGCGGGTCGAGACGTCACCATTAACAGAGACTTCAACTAAAAACAAGGACATGTCCTTTTTTTTTTTTTTTGCTTGTAGGCTAGCTAATTACATGACTATGCTAATCCATGCTATTGTGAAAGCAATGTTACCTGAGCTCATGATACAATATTAAAATTAATGTTAAATTGGTATAAACCCACTTCGAAGCACTGGAATAAAGTATTAATCATTTTACCCAAGGTTTATAATGGATTAAGGGGGAAAAAATAAGCCTACAAGCAATTCTAACTACTTTTGTCGAGGCTCTTTTAAAAAGATTAATGCACACCATTTAGGTTTAATGATTTTACAAGGATTTTGCAAGTGCTACACTTAAGAAATAGTTGTCTTTCAAAGATTTATAGCACTTTTGCTGTTCTGTTGCCTGACTCTTACAGGGGGTTTGTATATTTTTAAAAGAGATCTAAGTGCTCAGAAGGCTGGCATCAAGGGAGAACGTGAAGCAAGAGATAACGGTCAGGATAGAAGAAGAGGTCATAGGGTCAATAGAGTAATGTGGAGTGACACACTACTGTGAAACTGATCTGAGGGATGAGGAGGATAGTACGCGGAGGGGGAAAGCATAGACCAGACTGAAGGAGGGAACAGGATAAGTCGTAATGAGTGCTGACAGTAGAAATGAGATGATGGACAGATAAATAGAAATGTAATGAACATGGGACATGTTCATGGCTTTAATGAGACATAAGGAGAGAAAAGAAAAAAATGTTTCTTAAATTATATTAGCCAAAATCATCAGAGAGATTATCATTTGGACAGAAAGTGGCTGTTTGTTGAATTTTAATATACTGTATAAGACATAAGGAGGAAATTCAGATTGGAATTCTCTCTCTCTCTCTCTCTCTCTCTCTCTCTCTCTCTCTCTCTCTCTCTCGTGTCTCTGCTTAGTCAGCTCATTACCCAGCCGTAGACAGAATGGGTTTAAATCTCAGCATTGCCCCCCCCCACCCCCCACCAGTTTGTTTACCCAGCTTCTCTTTTGTTGTCTAACCCATCTTTTCTATCACACTTTTTGTAACTGCCATGTCTTTGAATGCTCCTCTTCATCAACGCCTTGCACCCTTGCACCTACATCCACACATTGCATGCTTCCAAGCTTTCCGATCTTTGTTGTGCCAAAAAAAATAAAAGAAGTCTTCATAGAGTTCCTGGGCTGAGTTTGCCAAAAGATCACGGAAGGTGCTTGTGTGTTGTGGGAGGAAATTTTTGTGGTAGTTATACACTTTTGCTTTTTGTGTCTCTCAGCAACTTCCCAGAACATATTTCAGCATCTTACGATATACTTTCTGTAAATTTTATGAGATGCGACGAAGGGTTGCTAATGAAATAACCCTTTAAAAGGACAGGTTATTATTCAGTGAAACGCTTTAGATCATATTGTACAAGAAATGAATTTTTTCGGTAGTTACAGGAAAAGCAGGAGGAAAGATATGTAGGTATGAGAGTGAGGAATGTAAGTCAGGATCTGCTGACAGGTCATGTGAGGTTAAATTATTTTAAGCCTAAATTATTTACTCTATTTGTCTACTACTACTACCTTGATTGCTATAAAAATCTAGTATCTAGAATTATATACAGTATGTAGAAATTACAAAAGTCCCAAATATTTATGAAGGTTTACTATTTTGCTAGGCTGTAATTATAAAGAGAGAGAGAGAGAGAGAGAGAGAAAAGCTGTAAAAAGACATTAAACACACTACAGAAATGGCCTAAAGTCTGACCACACAAGTCTTACTCACATTACAACAGTGGCAGCTTGACAATGTTTGGATTTGAACTCATAACCTTCTGATCAGTAGCCTAATACCTTAATCCATCACTACCTCAAAAATGCTTTGATAGTACCAGTCAAAAGTTTGGCTATTTCCTACAATACTGAAGACATCAAAACTATGAAATAACATCTGGAACATATATGGAATTGCATGGTAAAAAAAATGTTAAAAAACAAAAATAAAATATGTTCCATCTTTTAGATTCTTCAAAATTGTCATCACACTGTTTACCTTGATGATGTTTTACACTACTGGCATTATCTTAACCAGCTTCATGAGGTAGTCACCTGGAATGCTTTTCAATTAACAGATGTGTCTCGTCAAAAGTTAATTAGTGCAATTTCTTGCCTTCTTAATGCATCTGAGATCAAACAGTAAATAATAATAATAATAATACTGAATAAATAAATATCCCTATTCCACAACTGTAGTAATCCATATTATATCAAGAACCACTCAACTCAGTAAAGAGAAATTACATCTATCATTACTTTAAGACATTAAGCAACTTTTAATTTATAAAAATGAAGAAAAAACACTGAATTCACAAGGTGTGTCCAAACTTTTGACTGGTTCTATGAATTTATTGACTGTAATAACATGGGAAAAAACATACAGACTGCACGTTGCAATACATGGATAGCACAAGAAAGTAAAACAAACAAACAAACAAATACCTTTTCCATTGTGGTTCAGAATTAATTTTTTTTAGAAATATATAAATATTTTTAGAATTTAATTTCAGTGCAATTTTATAAAAAAAGTTTTCAAGTAAATCTGTAGTAATTTTTTTTTTAATGTTATCTTCATTTTTCACTCTACCTTTATATTTTGCATTCCATATGCACTTTATATTTTATATTTCATATATATGGGGTGGTGTAGTGGTTAGCGCTATCGCCTCAAAGCAAGAAGGTCCGGGTTCGAGCCCTGTGGCCGGCAAGGACCTTTCTGTGCGGAGTTTGCATGTTCTCCCCGTATCCGCGTGGGTTTCCTCTGGGTGCTCCGGTTTCCCCCAAAGACATGCAGGTTAGGTTAACTGGTGACTCTAAATTGACCGTAGGTGTGAATGTGAGTGTGAATGGTTGTCTGTGTCTATGTGTCAGCCCTGGCGACTTGTCCAGGGTGTACCCTGCCTCTCGCCTGTCGTCAGCTGGGATAGGCTCCAGCTTGCCTGCGACCCTGTAGAACAGGATAAAGCGGCTACAGATAATGAGATGAGATTTTATATATATATATATATATATATATATATATATATATATATATATATTTATTTATTTATTTATTTATTTATTTTTATATTGGTAAGCCTAGTTTGGTCGGGCAGTTGCAAAATAAGAATTTTATTACCCAATAATAAACCGCTGTGTCTGTTATTGTGTATATGACAAATAAAAATCTTGTATTTTGAATCTTAATGAAAGGGTGTGGGGGTGGCTTTTTGCTTTTCCTTTTTACTGATTAAAGACTAAAAAGTTTGAGAACCCCTGTTCTAGACAGACCCGTGGAGATGATATCCCTCCAGGAATTCCATTTGACGCTCTTGACTAGGTGATTTTTCTCCACCTCCCTAGAGACAAATAAAGAGAGCAAGGGGATCTGAAAACTACATCGCCTCTAATACACTGCAGAGCCAAGCGCTGCTCTGTGGCCCATGTTGTGTGAAGTGGGTAATGCATGTTAGGAGCCCTAGAGGAAAAAGCCTCAGGCTGTTTGGCACGCTTGGCAACCACCAGCCCCTGTCCGTCTCTCTCTCTCTCTCTCTCTCTCTCTCTCTGCCTCAGTGCCTCCTGGTAGTCCAATGCTCTCTGCACATGCACATGTGTAAATATTTTAGCGTTGGGGGAGGGTAGTGGGACCGGCGACAACTTCATAAATACTCAATGACAAATGGGCTGCCTTGCCACCACCTGTCAAAGTTCGCAATGATTTATTGATTTCTTTATTTGTAACATAAAAAAGGGAAATATCTTTCTCTCTCCATCACACTTACATGAGGCTGTAGTTGGCACATTGTTGGGTGACATGAAAAAAGAAGAAAAAATAAAGGCTTTCTATCCTGGTCTTTGGATCCACAAGAGATGACAGAAAAGTAAACATACAGTAAACTAGAAAAGCACTCGGAGAGCGCAGACCTCTGCCAAGAATCCTTTAAAAAAATCTGGGATCCAGAAGGTGATCCGGATCACTGCCAAAATTTAATGGATTGTTACTTGTGGCCAGTCACACCTCTGGAAAAAAATTCAGAGCAATCCGTTCATAACTTTTTCCGTAATGTTGCTAACAGCAGGGGCGCAGATAGGATTTTTGAACTGGGGGGGACTGAGCTGTCAGCAATTGATTCCATTTTGTGTATATATGTATGTGCGTGTGTGTGTGTGTGTGTATATATATATATATATATATATATATATATATATATATATATATATATTATATACACTACCGTTCAAAAGTTTGGGGTCACTTTGAAATGTCCTTATTTTTGAAAGAAAAGCACTGTTCTTTTCAATGAAGATCACTTTAAACTAATCAGAAATACACTCTATACATTGCTAATGTGGTAAATGACTATTCTAGCTGCAAATGTCTGGTTTTTGGTGCAATATCTCCATAGGTGTATAGAGGCCCATTTCCAGCAACTCTCACTCCAGTGTTCTAATGGTACAATGTGTTTGCTCATTGCCTCAGAAGGCTAATGGATGATTAGAAAACCCTTGTACAATCATGTTAGCACAGCTGAAAACAGTTGAGCTCTTTAGAGAAGCTATAAAACTGACCTTCCTTTGAGCAGATTGAGTTTCTGGAGCATCACATTTGTGGGGTCGATTAAATGCTCAAAATGGCCAGAAAAATGTCTTGACTATATTTTCTATTCATTTTACAACTTATGGTGGTAAATAAAAGTGTGACTTTTCATGGAAAACACAAAATTGTCTGGGTGACCCCAAACTTTTGAACGGTAGTGTGTATACATGTTATTTCACCTCCCTCACTGCCATCACCAGGAACTACCTGCAGGCCAGGACAATGATAACATTTTAACATCGCCTATGGAAATCCAAAGTTTACACATTATCATCACGCACAGAAATTGCAAAACTGCAAAACTAGTTTTAAAACCGCTAAGTTCCAACTGTTAAACATAGCGAGAGGCTGGGCTACGTGTGTATGTGTAAAGTGTAAACCAGTGCATCCTGACTTTCTAACTATGCCTGTGTGTTGCGTGAGTGGCAGTCAGTCAACAACTCTTCGCAAAGTTTCCTTATGAAACAATATGCTCGCTGAAATTATGGCAGGGAACGCCAGATTAAACATTAAAACTGCCTTCTGAGCACTGTATCTACAGGCTGCCACCGAAAGAAGGAGGCTACCAGAAAGGCATCACTCCGTACGATTTTACTTTCACTATGACATTACTTTGAACAGACTATCAAAAAATTGCAAGGTGATAAAGTAAGGCACAGTTTACTTACAGTCGTTTTTTTTTTTGTTGAAAAAACGATGCAATCGTTTTCTGCCTTTTGGCACCCTTCATCATGCCGTGTTGGGGTCCTGAACTAGGAGGCGCTGTCCCCGATATGCCTGTCAAACTTGTTGTGGGTAACCATAGCAACCAAGCTCGAGCTCGCAACCTGTGCAGTCTGCGCAGTTGCAACTATGTACTGCTGTGCACCTCAATAAACCGAATGGTAATTAGTCTTTTGATTTTTCCGTGAGGTTTGCCTTATGCAAAGAAAGACAGCATAGACGTTTTTTCCTCCCTATAAGTGGGGGGGACCGAACGAGGTGAATTTAAATCTGGGTGGGACGAATCCCCCCCGTCCCCCTCTCTATCTGCGCCCGTGGCTAACAGACAAACCAACCAACCAACCAACAAACAAACAAACAAACAAACCAACGCTACCGAAAACACAACCTCCTTGGCGGAGGTAATGATTCAGTTTCCTCCATTTGTTATAAAACAGCAAAGGGATCTGGGATCTCCCTTCTCTCCTACTTCTCCCTCCATTCTTTCTGGGATCTCTTTCTCTCTAGGTCTGAGCAAATGTTGTGATTGGTGCACCAAGGTTGATCAAATAGTCTGGGATGAAACCTTCACCTGCTTTATCATTTCAGACAAAAGAAGAGGCTTCTGCCATCGAGAGCAGAACTACAGGACGTTGATTTTAAAATTAAAATTTATGCTTATTTATACTAATTATCCTACTAATGCACTGTACTTCTTCCTCATTATCTATCCCCCTCCCCCACCACTAATTCAATTATTTTATTTTATTCTATTGATTTTATTTAGGCTCACTAACCTTTTTTAAATTTTATGTGTGTTTCCCCATGCTAAATATATTGACTAATTATTTTCATTCAGTTTAACGAGAGATAAATGATGTTAAAGATTTGGGTAACTGTCTCGCTTAACCGTGTAGTCATTAGATATCATAAAGATAATAAAGTCAAGAATATTGAATTGCATGATTATAATATTCCTACTGAATCAGTCTTTGGGTAAGTGTGGATTCAGGGAGATTTGCATTTTTAGATGCTGCTTCAGAAGAAACTTCATCGACTGTGAAAGAATTTAGGGATTCAGATGTCATTTCATCTTGTTAATGAATTAATCGGCAACGTTGCATGCACATTTTTCTCTATTTTTCTTTTAGTCCCTTTATTCATTGTCTCTGTGTTCCTGATCTATCTCTTTGTGTCTTGTGTCTTCTTGTCTCCCATCGTGTCTCCTACCGGCACCCCTCCCTTCTGCATCATCCTGCTCATGCTTTGGTGGTTGGCAGCCTGTCGATGAGAGTCATTGGTCGACGGCAGGCATAGTCAATGACCCTGACAGTGCGCAGTTATCGCCCTAATTAAGATGCCACACTTGAGTTAAACCACTGCATTAGGATTTGATGGGGAATTGATCAGAGTGTCACAGGCAGCAATCGGAAGAGGGAGATGAAGAGAGTGAAAGAGGAGAGCAGAGATGGAGGAGAGAGGTTTACTCAGGCACGCCACCTTCTTGTCAATGGTGTCTGAGGTGTAGGGGTCAAAGGTTAAGACAATCTTTGATTCCACTTGATCATCCCACTGTGTCTCGGCTTGATGGATTAATTACTGTGATGTTGAAGTGGCGGAATCTCAAGTGGGCTGTTAAACAGCGGGCAAGTGCCTGGAAGCCAATGTACGCTTGTGTGTGTGTGTGTGTGTGTGTGTGTGTGTGTGTGTGTGTGTATGTGTGTGTGTGTGTGTGTGTGTGTGTGTGTTTTGGTTCATGTTAATTACAGTGTTTTTCAAATAGTTGACTCTCAAGTGAACTAGCTGAATGTAGACAAACATGCATCTAGGGGTTAAAGGAACAATTCACACAATTTTCCCCATTAACATAAATTTAATTGATCTACTAAGCCATTTTTGAAGTCTGAAGCTTGTTTCTTTGGTATCGGACTGCAGCTATGAGTCTAATATAGCTTAGAAGTGCAGGAAGCTTATAGCTGTCAGTTTAGCATCATGCAAACTGCATACCTAAATCATCACACACTTTCCTCGATAGGGTAAATAACCTCAGACCTGCTGTTGTGGTTCCTGACACTGTATGAGACATTGTTATATTAAAAATGGACAGATGTATGCATATAAAAAAGGTTGTTTAGATAATTTTATGAAAAGAAAGAATTTCAAGCTTCCTTTAGAAGTTCTACATGGAATCATTTCTACAAAGGGTTCTATGAACAACCCCAATTCAATAAAAGTTGGGATGCTCTGTAAACTGTAAATAAACAGAATGTGATGATTTGCAAATCATGGAAACCCTATATTTCATTGAGAATAGTACAAAGACAAAATATCAGATGTTGAAACTGAGAAATTTTATTGTTTTTTGAAAAATATATGCTCATTTTGAATTTGATGTCAGCAACACGTTTCAGAAAAGTTAGGACAGGGGCATGTTTACCACTGTGTTGCATCACCTCTACTTTTAACAACACTCTGTAAACATTTGGGAACTGAGGAGACCAATTGCTGTAGTTTTGAAAGTGAAATATTGTCCCATTCTTGCCTGATATACAAATTCAGTTCCTCAACAGTTTGGGGTCTCCTTTGTCATATTTTATGCTTCATAATGCACCAAATGTTTAAATAGGAGACAGGTCTGGACTGCAGGCAGGCCAGTTTAGCACCCGGACTCTTTTACTACAGAACCATGCAGTTTTAATATGTGCAGAAAGTGATTTGGCATTGTCTTGCTGAAAGAAGGCAGGCCTTCCCTGAAAAAGATTTTGTCTGGATAGCAGTATATTGCTCTGAAACATGTATATATCATTCAGCATTAATAATGCCTTCCCAGATGTACGAGCTACCCATGTCATGTGCACTAATGCACCCTCATACCATCACAGATGCTGGGTTTTGAACTGTGCACTGATAACAAGCCGGATGGTCCCTCTCCTCTTTAGCCTGGAGGACGTGGTGTCCATGATTTCTATACAAAGAATTTCTATTTTTGATTCGTCAGACCTTGGGACAATTTTCCACTTCACCTCAGTCCATCGTAAAAGAGTTCGGGCCCAGAGAAGGTGGTGGTGTTTTTGGATATTGTTTATATCTGGTTTTAACTTGCATTTGTGGATGCAGTAATGAACTGCTTTCACAGATGATGGTTTTCTGAAGTGTTCCTGAGCCCATACAGTGATTTCCACTACAGACACATCTGCTTGTAATGCAGTGTCGCCTGAGGGCCTGCGCATCACAGGCATCCAATGTCAGTTTTCAGCCTTGTCTCTTGTATACAGAGATTTCTCCAGATTCTCTGAATCTTTTAATGATATTATGGACCATAGATTATGTGATCCTCAAATTCTTTGCAATTTTACATTGAGGAACATTATTCTTAAATTGTTATGCTGTTTGCCCACACAGTCTTTCACAGAGCAGTGAACCCCTCCCCATCTTTACTTCTGAGAGACTCTGCCTCTCTGGGATGCTCTTTTTATACCTAGTCATGTACCTGTTGCCAGTTAATCAAATTAGCATTTTTTTTTAGCATTACACAATTTTTTCAGTCTTTTATTACCCCGTCCCAACTTTTCTGAAATATCTTGCTGACATCAAATTCAAAATGAGAATATATTTAAAATAATTTTAATGATAATAAAATTTCTCAGTTTCAACATTTGATATGTTGTCTTTCTACTATTTTCAATGAAATATAGGGTTTCCATGATTTGCAAACTTTCACATTCTGTTTTTATTTACAGTTTACACAGCGTCCCAGCATTTTTGGAATTGGGGTTGAAGAACCTTTAAGAGGAGGATGCACCATTTAGATCAGGGAGATGTCAGCTGGCAGGCCACTGTCTGCATGCAGACCCAGCAACATATTTCAGTGGATCAGACCAAGCACTTGAAAATTAGCTAATGACCAAGAAAGCACTCTAACAGAGCAACTTTCAAATTCTATGGCATGTGCTTTTCAAATGGATGTCAGCATCCAAAAAATGCTTTGACATTTTGTTCACTACATGCAGAATGTGATAAATGAGGATATTTTGTACTGTCTTCCTCTTCCTGAACATCTCATCTCATTATCTCTAGCCGCTTTATCCTTCTACAGGGTCGCAGGCAAGCTGGAGCCTATCCCAGCTGACTACGGGCGAAAGGCGGGGTACACCCTGGACAAGTCGCCAGGTCATCACAGGGCTGACACATAGACACAGACAACCATTCACATTCACACCTACGGTCAATTTAGAGTCACCAGTTAACCTAACCTGCATGTCTTTGGACTGTGGGGGAAACCGGAGCACCCGGAGGAAACCCACGCGGACACGGGGAGAACATGCAAACTCCACACAGAAAGGCCCTCGCCGGCCCCGGGGCTCGAACCCAGGACCTTCTTGCTGTGAGGCGACAGCGCTAACCACTACACCACCGTGCCGCCCCTTCCTGAACATGAAACTGTCAAAACAATGTACAATGTCCTCCATAGCTACAGGTACATGGAAAAAAAGTGAAATTTCATGAGACCAAATGGTCGGATTCTGAACAGACAGCACTCCATCTATGGCAGGACGGTGAGCAGGCCTGCGGACATGGATCATGGGTGTGGCCTCCTCTGTAGTATGGACTCATTGCGTGACTCACTGTGAGCAGATGGCATGTAAGGAACTTAGTGTGACAATCACAGATATATTGCAGTTAATCAGTATAGTGAACTATATCAAGGCACATCCACTATGTGCATGTCTGTTTACAAAATCATGCAGCGATATACATAAGAATACATCAATTTTCTCTTTCACACAGAAGCGCAGTGGTTGTCTAGACACAGAGTGCTGGAGAGATCAAGCTGAGAAATGAACTGTTGGCATTTTCCATGGATTTAAAACAAACAGAGTTTGTCGACCTTTTGTGTGACCAAAAAAAAGAAATAAATTGTGTCTCCTTGCATATGTGGCCGATGTCTTTGGGAAATTTAATGGTCGAAATAAGCATGCAAGGGGAAAACCATATGTAGCGCTCTTTGAAGTGTGGGTGGAGCACAGAGGACGGCAGGACAGTGCTTCAGATGCAAAAAGGCTTTTTATTCCCAGACTTTTCAATATAATCACCAGTTCTTAATCTGCTAGCGTCACACACATACACACACACTGTGTTCTTGTCCCGGGATGAGCTCCCCTCTGCTCTCCCTCTGTCTCCTTAAATAGGGCGCGGTAACTGGGAAAACACACAAAACACAGATTAATTACCGTCAGGTGTAGTGATTCTGCCACTCACCTTCCCTGGCTCCGCCCTCCTGTCACAGACCGGCGCTTGACCACGCTCCCGCTGCCACATACCCCCACTGCCCGACTCAGGCCTGGCGCCCGTCCGGCCCGCAGCCGACTCCCCCCCCCCCTTGATGGGAGAGGAAGTCCGCCACGACCATCTGCGCCCCCGGCCTGTGGACCACCTTGAAATTGAAGGATTGGAGTGCCAGATACCAACGGGTGATCCGCGCGTTGGCATCTTTCATGCGGTGGAGCCACTGGAGGGGCGCGTGGTCCGAACAGAGGGTGAAAGGGCGCCCCAGCAGGTAGTAACGGAGGGCGAGGACCGCCCACTTGATCGCCAGGCATTCCTTTTCAATAGTGCTGTAGCGCCCCTCACGCACCGACAGCTTCCTACTAATGTACAGGACGGGGCGATCCTCCCCCTCCACCTGCTGGGACAAAACGGCCCCCAGCCCTCTGTCCGACGCATCCGTCTGCAACATAAAAGGGAGAGAGAAGTCAGGGGAGTGTAAAAGTGGCCCCCCACACAGTGCAGCCTTTACCTCAGAGAAAGCCCGCTGGCACTGCTCCGTCCACTGGACCGGATCTGGCGCCCCCTTTTTAGTGAGGTCAGTCAGCGGGCTGGTGACGTCCGAATAATTAGGTATAAACCTACGATAGTAGCCAGCCAGCCCCAGGAACTGTCTCACCCCTTTTTTTGGTCTTGGGCCTCGGGCAGGCCGCAATCGCTGCTGTCTTATTAATTTGGGGACGCACCTGCCCGTTGCCCAAGTGGAAGCCCAGATACCATACTTCCACCCGCCCAATCGCACACTTCTTCGGGTTGGCAGTGAGACCTGCCCGCCTCAGCGACCTAAGGACGGCCCTCAGGTGTTGCAGGTGCCGCTGCCAGTCATTACTATAAATGATAATGTCGTCCAGATAAGCGGCCGCATAGGTGGCGTGGGGCCGGAGGACCCTGTCCATCAGCTGCTGAAACATAGCGGGCGCCCCAAACAGCCCAAACGGAAGTGTGACGAATTGGTGTAAGCCGAACGGTGTGGAAAAGGCCATTTTCTCCCAGGATAATGGAGTCAAGGGGATCTGCCAATATCCCTTCGTCAAATCCAGTGTCGAGTAAAAGCGAGCTGTACCTAGTCGATCGAGCAGCTCATCAATACGAGGCATTGGGTACGCGTCGAATTTAGACACCGCGTTGACTTTTTCCGCCTTCTCCGGAACTACCGACACCAATGCCACGGGGACCTCCTCGTTCCAGAGTTTAAGCAGATTGAGGTGGTAGATCTGTAGCGCCCCCTCCCTGTCCGTTTGCCTTACCTCATAGTCGACGTCCCCGACTCGCCGTGTGACCTCAAAGGGTCCTTGCCACTTGGCGATTAATTTGGAGCTCAACGTGGGCAACAGTACAAGTACCTTATCTCCCGGAGTGAACTCTCTAAGGCACGTGCCCTTGTTGTACAGGCGGGCTTGCCGTTCCTGGGCCTGCCACAAATTCTCCTGAGTTAGGTGGGTGAGCGTGTGGAGTTTTGCGTGCAGGTCCATAACGTACTGAATTTCGTTTTTACTCTGTGAAGGTCCATCCTCCCAATTTTCCCGCAGCACATCTAAGATGCCGCGCGGCTTACGCCCGTATAATAATTCAAATGGGGAGAACCCCGTGGAGGCTTGGGGGACCTCTCGCACTGCAAATAACAAGGGTTCGAGCCATTTATCCCAGTTACGTACGTCCTCACTTACGAATTTTTAATTATATTCTTGAGGGTGCGATTGAACCATTCAACTAAACCGTCCGTTTGTGGGTGATAAATGCTGGTGCAGATCGGCTTAATACCCAATAGCCCATACAGTTCGCTCAGTGTTCGTGACATAAACGAGGTGCCTTGGTCAGTCAGAATCTCTTTCGGGATTCCAACCCGGGAGATGACGTGGAAGAGGGCCTCTGCAATACTGCGTGCTAAGATATTGTGAAGAGGCACCGCTTCCGGGTATCGCGTTGCATAGTCCACCAGAACCAATATAAAGCGGTACCCTCGTGGTGACCGATGTAATGGCCCGACGAGATCCATCCCAATTCTTTTGAACGGGGTCTCGATTAATGGTAGGGGGCGCAAAGGCGCTTTTGGAATGGCTGCTGGATTTACTTACTGGCATTCGCGGCACGCCGTACACCACTTACGGACGTCGCCGCGAATCCCCGGCCAATAGAATCAGGCCATTATCTGGGCTAGTGTCTTATCCTGCCCTAGGTGTCCAGCCATGGGATTAAAGTGAGCCGCCTGAAATACCAATTCCCGGCGGCTCTTTGGAATTAATAGCTGTGTGACTCGCTCTTTCATCTGAGTGTCCTGCGTCACTCGGTATAATCTATCCTTCATAATAGAAAAATAGGGGAAGGACGAGGTGGCATTCGGCTGGAGCGTTTGACCATCGATTACTCTCACTTGGTCAAACGCATGTGGCAGAGTCTTGTCTCACGATTGTTCTAATGGGAAATCCACGAGGGATTCCCCAACAGAAAGAGGAGGAGCCGGCGGCTCCTCACTCTGTCGCGGAGATGACGTAGACGGCTCTGCGACAGCAGCTCCAGCCAAAGCGACACCGGGACCTCCCCCTGTCAAATGGCAGGACCCACTCGTTACTAGGCGCGTCATTAAACCCCGAAATCCCGGCCAATCAGTCCCCAAAATTAAAGAGTGGGTAAGGCGAGGATTAACTGCCGCCTTCACTATAGATTTTTCCCCTCTGAAATATATGTGGACCGACACCAAAGGGTATCTGTGAACATCCCCGTGCACACACAACACCTTCACCCCTGTGCTCCCCCCAATGCCTCGTCTTGCACCAGGCTTTGGCGGATCGAGGTCTCATTGCAACCAGAATCCACCAACGCCTGATATGTAGCCTCTTGTACACTCACTGGTATGCGATACGCTCCGGCCCGATCGAGGGCAGCTTCTGGCATGTTGGGGATCCGTACCACCACGCCCACCTCCATTGCTGCGCACTGTTGTTGCAGGTGGCCCGGCTCCCCGCAGCGCCAGCAAACCGGCCCGGGCCTTCCCTCTGCACCTGTGCTCTGGGGCTCACTCACCTGAGGGGGGGGAGAGACAGACACAGAAGGGAGAAACGGGAGGGCACCCCGGGTGCGGCGGGCCGGCTGGGGTGGAGCCGGCCCCCGCCTCAGTGGTGGGGGAATGGGGCGAGGACGGGACACAGAAGGGAGGGGAGAAAGAGAGAGAGAAGAGGAGAGAAGAGAAGACGTCGTCGGCCGTCCTGCCGCCGGAACAGCCGCCAAATGATCCTCCGCCAGTCCTACTGCCTGATCCAGCGATGCCGGGCGGTGGCACTGGACCCACTCTGCGGTTCCGGCTGGTAAGCGTGCGATGAATTGCTCCAGCGCCACCTGATCGATGATTCCCTCGGCGTCGCAATCGTCGGCCCTCAGCCACCACCAGCAGGCGTCCCGGAGCTGCTGGCCGAACGCGAACGGCCGGCCGACTTCCTCCAACCGCAGTGCGCGGAAGCGCTGGCGCTGTTGTTCTGGCGTGCGCCCCACGCGCTGGAGGACGGCCCGGCGAAGGTCCGTGTAGGCCAGCCGGCGGTCGGTGGGGAGCTGTAGTGCAGCCAGCTGCGCCTCTCCCATCAGGAGGGGGAGGAGGCGTGCCGCGCGCTGCTCCATCGGCCACCCCGAGGCTTCGGCGACCTGCTCGAACAAGGTGAGAAATGCCTCGGGGTCATCCTGCGGGCCCATCTTGGTCACGGTGAGGGGAGACGGGCCCGCGGCCGGGGCGCTGGTGGACCCCGCCGACGCGAGGAGATGCCGGAACGCCTCGCGATCTTCCTGCTGGGCCAGCACCAGGGCTTTGAAGCGCCGCTCTTGCTCCTTTCGAAGCGTGACGAGCGCCTGGTGCTGGCTTTGCTGAGCCGTGGCGAGGGTGTGGACCAGGTCCGCGAACGGGGAGGATTCCATGGGGCTGCAAGGTTGGTGCTCCACCTTTCCCGGGTTTCGGCACCACTGTAGCGCTCTTTGAAGTGTGGGTGGGGCACAGAGGACGGCAGGACAATGCTTCAGATGCAAAAAGGCTTTTTATTCCCAGACTTTTCAGTATAATCGCCAGTTCTTAATCTGCTAGCGTCACACACATACACACACACTGTGTTCTTGTCCCGGGATGAGCTCCCCTCTGCTCTCCCTCTGCCTCCTTAAATAGGGCGCGGTTACTGGGAAAACACACAAAACACAGGTTAATTACCGTCAGGTGTAGTGATTCTGCCACTCACCTTCCCTGGCTCCGCCCTCCTGTCACAGACCGGCGCTTGACCACGCCCCCGCTGCCACACCATAATATAATACAGATGAGTGACCACATTGATGAATTCAGAAGGAAACTCACATTCTAAAGAGAAAGGCTTTCAAAGGTGAACTTCAACCCTTTCCCTCAATTGTGCAGCATTCTCATAGAACACCTTGAGGAGCACGTCACCACTTACTTTCCAGATATGGATATGTCACACTTTTTCTGAGTGAGGACCCCATTCCACTGTGATGCAGGATCTGTATACCTGCCTGCTGCGGCTATTGAACAGCTGATCAAGTTATCATATGATAGAACACATCAGGGATTGCATTCGTGAATGGCTCTGGAGGAATTCTGATTTGGAATAAGAGAGGAGTACCCAGAGATCACACTATGTTAAAAGTCTTGGTTCCTTTTGGAAGCACGTATTTCTGTGAGGCTAGATTTAGTGCGCTTTTGTGCATGCAGTCCAAGTACCGTTCCTGACTGGATATGACTGCAGAAATTAGATACGCCTTGTAGATGCTCTTCTACACAACTGAACTTTGACAGATTGCAGGACAATGTGCAAGCCCAACGCTCTCATTATATACTAGGGTACTAGGATAAGATAAATAAAAGATTTAAAGTAAATGTTTACTGACTCACTTCTTCCAGCTTGTCCCACTTACAGTGGTGCTTGAAAGTTTGTGAACCCTTTAGAATTTTCTATATTTCTGCATAAATATGACCTCATCAGATTTCCACACAAGTCCTAAAAGTAGATAAAGAGAACCCAGTTAAACAAATGAGACAAAAATATTATACTTGGTCATTTATTTATTGAGGAAAATGATCCAATATTACATATCTGTGAGTGGCAACAGTATGTGAACCTCTGGGATTAGCAGTTAATTTGAAGGTGAAATTAGAGTCAGGTGTTTTCAATCAATGGGATGACAATCAGGTACGAGTGGGCACCTTGTTTTATTTAAAGAACAGGGATCTATCAAAGTCTGATCTTCACAACACATGTTTGTGGAAGTGTATCATGGCACAAACAAAGGAGATTTCTGAGGACTTCAGAAAAAGCGTTGTTGATGCTCATGAGGCTGGAAAAGCTTATAAAACCATCTCTAAAGCGTTTGGACTCCACCAATCCACAGACAGACAGATTGTGTACAAATGGAGGAAATTCAAGACCCTCCCCAGGAGTGGTTGACCAACAAAGATCACTCCAAGAGCATGGCATGTAATAGTCGGTGAGGTCACAAAGGACCCCAAGGTAACATCTAAGCAACTGAAGGCCTCTCTCACATTGGCTAATGTTAATGTTCATGAGTCCACCATCAGGAGAACACTGAACAACAATGGTGTGCATGGCAGGGTTGCAAGGAGAAAGCCACTGCTCTCCAAAAAGAACATTGCTACTCATCTGCAGTTTGCCAAAGATCATGTGGACAAGCCAGAAGGCTATTGGAAAAATGTGTTGTGGATGGATGAGTCCAAAATAGAACTTTTTGGTTTAAATGAGAAGTGTTATGTTTGGAGAAAGGAAAACACTGCATTCCAGCATAAGAACCTTATCCCATCTGTGAAATGTGGTGGTGGTAGTATCATGGTTTGGGCCTGTTTTGCTGCATCTGGGCCAGGACGGCTTGCCATCATCAATGGAACAATAAATTCTGAATTATACCAGCGAATTCTAAAGGAAAATGTCAGGACATCTGTCCATGAACTGAATCTCAAGAGAAGGTGGGTCATGCAGCAAGACAACGACCGTAAGCACACAAGTCGTTCTACCAAAGAATGGTTAAAGAAGAATAAAGTTAATGTTTTGGAATGGCCAAGTCAAAGTCCTGACCTTAATCCAATCAAAATGTTGTGGAAGGACCTGCCGATGTGCACGACTGATCAACAATTACCGGAAACATTTAGTAGCAGTTATTGCTGCACAAGGGGGTCACACCAGATACTGAAAGCAAAGGTTCACATACTTTTGCCACTCAGATATGTAATATTGGATCATTTTCCTCAATAAATAAAGGACCAAGTATAATATTTTTGTCTCATTTGTTTAACTGGGTTCTCTTTATCTACTTTTAGGACTTGTGTGAAAATCTGATGATGTTTTAGGTCATATTTATGCAGAAATATAGAAAATTCTAAAGGGTTCACAAACTTTCAAGCACCACTGTACATGTGTGGGGTCGCTGCCATGTGGGTCTTATTATTGATCTACATGTCATATTAATAGGAACATAGTTTTACAACAGATATCCTTCCTGCCATAATCCTCCCATTTCCAGGCTTGGGAAACAACCATTCACACCTCTGGACAATATAGAGTAGCCACATAACCTAACTGCATGTGTTTGGACTGTGGGGAAACCAGAGCACCTGGAGAAAACCCATGCAGACACAGGGAGAACATGCAAACTCCACACAGAAAGGCCCCCGCCAGCCACTGGGCTCAAACCCAGAACCTTATTACTGTGAGGCAACAGTGCTCACCAATGTGCCATTCCCAAGGTGAATGCTTACTCATTACATAATATTTCAAACTAGTCCACACAACTCAAAACATGTCTATGCTGTGAATGATTGGGGTCGCTAAAGTTTTGTGGCATCAAAGTGGGGTCATCAGCTAAAAAAAGGTTGAGAAACCCTGGGATGAGGTATTGATATAAACCTGTAATTTGTCTTGAAGCTGGAACTACTATCTGATCTATATACAAGTTGATTAATTTATTTCAGGAAGTTTGTTCAAATGTCCCGAGCCTTACTTTTAAATACATGTAGTGTCTCGTTGGCATGTGTGAAATGTCCGGGCAGATTGTATACAATGATATTTGACTTTGAAATTAAAAGAGAGAGAGACAGATGAGCTGTGTAACTAGTGATGGTTTTGTTTACAAAAGTAAGGCATTTACAATCCCATCAAGCCATCCATGGTTTGGCATAAGAGTACAGGATCAATTAAGATGGTGTACGCTACAGTGCTGGTTGATGACACTCATATATTTTACACACACATATGATGATCTTCTTATTTACGACAACCATAAAATGTAAAAATCCTACCTGGAGGACTTTTAAGTGGCATGTCCTTTTTTCATCCAGCTCCAACTGGAAAAAGGATCCTAATCAAGACATTGGGGACAAAAACCCAGTCCATATTGATGATATATTCTGGTTTGTATGACTACCTGGGCATCTGCAAAGAGCTGACTGGAAAACATGGTGAAGAAACAAAGTTACTGTCTGTTAGTTGATGTTAGAGATACAGTACTTAGGATTTTTAAGAGGATATAGTTTACACAAAAACCACGAGTTGGCCTAGTGGTTTGTGTGTCCACTTCTCAACCAGGAGATCATGAGTTCTACTCACGGTTGGGTCATACCAAAGATCATCATAAAAATGGTACCTACTGCCATCTGGTAAGGCACGCTGCAATACACATGCGAGTGGGGAAGCCAAACTCTCGCAGTTACCAGAGGACTAGCCCCCCACTGTAACCCTAGCTGTATAGGTAGGCAGAGGGCTATGGAAACGGAGATCGGCGCCGCACCCATGTGCCTCAAAAGAGCTGGTTAGTACTGGGATAGAAGACTGCCTGGGAAGACCAGATCCTGGCATGGAAGGGACTTTGAGTTTCCACAAAATAAATATAGCCTAAAGTTTGGAGGGTCTGAAAAAGAAATGTGGTTAGAGTAGCATAAAATCCAGGGTATTAGGGATGTAACTGAATATGAATACGTTATTCAAAATGAGTAGATATGTTCTAAATTAATACAAATACAGATATGAATAAGAGTTGCATTTCTTTCTTCTTCTTCTTCTTTTTAATTAGAAAGCTTGCTCAAAAGGCTCACATAAGCATCTGGTTGAGAGCCAACATGTATCAGGATAGGAGTCCTATGAATTGCAACCCAAAATTCACATAAGCCAGAGCGTTTTACTTTCATTCATTCATCCTTAGTTGGGGCAGTGGGCATGTGCCATCCTTGACTGCCATGCAATGGATTAGTAAAGCATCTCCTTCCCTCCATTAGCTCTCTCACCTCCATTGGGGTGGTGCCTTCAGCAAGCACTAGCAATCCCTTGCTCCCCCTGGTCAGGGTTACGACTGAAGACTGGACTTGGCAGACTGCGCAGAGGAGACCACCACATGGTGGTTCAATGGGCAGGAAGGTGGACCCAGAAAAGTGTTTGTGGAGCGTGATCAGGGCACAGTGCAACACGTAGAACACTATTGACCATCCACTGCGTCCTGACCTAGCTCCAGCCATCTTGATTCTGTCTTGCCCCTGGACCCAGTTAGGTCGGGACGAGAGAGTGAAGCTGACAACTCTCCTCACTCTAATCCAAGTCACGCGCAAGTCATGACTTCAAATTCAAATAAAATTGAAGTCATGGTCATCTTTGACCCCAATGGATGAACATCATCATCCTTAGTAACAGCCTGGTCAGGGTAAAATTAAAACATCTGGTTTAAATTAGACTACAAGTTTGAGATTTTTTTTTCCTCTCCAATGTTATCCATTGCTTCCAGTTTAGGCCATGCCCACTTGGGGTTTAAATCTGAACACAGCTCAAGATATTTGGACCACTAAGCAGGTACAGATACAGTTAGTGGCATTGTGTTATATCCCTACAGGATGGATACCCACTTGGTGCCCAGTGTTCCTGGGACAGGCTTTGGATCCACCCCAACCCTGACCAGGATAAAGCCCTTTCTGAAGATGAATAAATGAATCTGGTTAGAGGTCTTAGCACAACAAAGCCCTTGTTGTGATTTATAGAGTCAGTCTATAAATTATTAAGTACACAACTCATATCTAGTACATGACCCAAGTTCTATCCTAGTTCACCACTTCTACACCACATGCCAACTCTCTCACCCTTCTTTAATCCTAACTTTTTTTTAATCTATGGAACATTATCATAAACTGTAGTCTTAGTCAATAAAAGGTCAAATACACATGAAATAGGGTTATTTTAAGTTATGTATTTTCTCATGTTTAAATGCATGAAATAAGGTTATGTGAGGTTTCCAAAAATAATGCATTTACTACATAATATCATGGTCTATTCACACCTATTTGCACACACCCACCTTCTGTATTCCTCTCTTTTTTTATCGCTCTGTCCTTTTCCACACTCAAATAACCTGGCTCCCTCTGAACTTTTTCCTCAGGGTGCTGATTTTCTTTGCTTTCACCTTGTCCTTTCCTCTTGCTCTAAGATATTCTTTTTTCATTTTATCTGAAATTTTCTTTGTAGCTTTTCTTTTTAATCCTGAATTTACTTTCTTATGAGGACAAGAAAGAGAACATCTCTCTCCATCTATGCTCCCCTCCCTCCCTCTCTCTCTCAGAGGGTCATTTGCCTTTTCAGATGAGATTATGAGGTATAATGGAGGGGGAGGTGGAGAGTGCTGAGACAGGGAGAAATGGTCTGCAGCAAAGATGGGAGATTTGATGGCTAGTCGATACAGCAGTCCGGCTGACAGAGAGAGCATGAGAGGAAAAACAGCTGAAGGAGGGAAGACACATGGGAGGAAGAGGAATAAATAGAGATTGTGCATCTCACCCAGGAGATGTAAGCAAGACCTTTATAAAGTTTGTACAAACACTGTTTTCACTTCATAGAAGTTAATTGGCATCACATATCTTCTTCTTAATGGCATCATATGCCAATTCATGAATGAGCCTTATATCACTATGATGTGTCACATCAGTCTACTGATCATACCTCATAGCATATCTGACACTCACACTGATCGTAGCTTTTGCTCAGGCTCCTTAAATGCCCTTTATGGCTGCTTGGGGAGACAATGGTGCGACGCCTCCCTAACATCCCACTCCACATCTCAGGCAGAATGGAGTGGCCCATTGCCACGATAACATTTCCATGGTGATGGATGGGGAGTGAAGCTGACAGAATGGGGATTAACCTTGGTTTTATGGCTGAGGGCGGGGCTAGATGGCTGCCTTTGGGGTGGGAGGGGAAGGAGCCCCGCCTTTATGCATCATAAACAGGGCAAATGATGCATATGCAAAATTCCTCTAAACGAAGAGCCATCCGTTACTGACTTAATGAGGGTTTTTTAATCAAACAGAGGTCAGTGTCATCAGAGACAATGACAAGATCAAATGTAGCTGCCAAAGATAAATGGGGACGGATGGTCACCTATTCTCAAAAATGATGGTGAAATGTCTTTCCTTACATCTTTCCTTCTCTTTCTCTCTCTCTCTCTCTCTCTCTCTCTCTCTCTCACACACACACAAGTCAAAGTCTCTTTCACTGCTTTTTTTTTAAAGTCCCCCTGGGTGGTCAGTGTTGATGGAGACAGTCTTCCTTTCTTTATGACACATTCAATATTGTCTTGGATTGACACTTCCTGAGTGGGGGCAGTTATGGGTCAAGGGCCAAAGGCAGACAAACCATATTTGTCCCAGTCAGTCTTTCCTTGACTCTCGTTTTTTTCCACTTTGCCTCTCAGGTTACTTGCGTATCATGTGGCATCCACCTACAGGTCAGTACAGTTCAGTCTTCAGTGTCTCTCCCATCGGGCTCTAGTGTCATAACGATTATGATTCAATTAATGTCAGAATTTAAGTGACAGAAAAATGGCCGTGTTCGAATAGATGACTAATAATAATATTAATAATAATAATAATAATAATAATAATAATAATAATTTTTATTCCTCTTATACCAAAGCAATCTGCTAAAGACTACATTTTTTTCTAATTTGAGGAAAATTTTAATATTTAAAATTATACTTTTTATTCATTTTTTAATTGTGTTTAATGTTGTGGAATATCAACATTATGAAGCAATTATCTCTTATGTTATAAAAGCTATGACCAGTCATTCTCTCACAAGCCTCTTTTTTCTCTCTCCCTCAAAGTTAATAATGCAAAAAAAAAGACAGTTTGTCAACAATTATATATTTTTAAATCTGATTTTGTCAAGTGTCCACCATATAAGGCCCTGTGTGAACTGTTACTATAGAAATGATAACAGGTTAGAATGACGGCATTAATATAAACCTGTTAGAGCTGCCGTTATAGAAAACTAGCAGTTATTGCCCGTGGGAGAGAGGAGACGTAGTAGTTATTGTCCATCACTGAGGAGACATAGACTCGGCCCTAGCGGAAGTCTCCGGCGAGGAGTGCTGATCGTGAGGTCCCGTACAATCGAAACTCCCAGGGGTTTGGGGGAGGGGATTCCCCGCTGAGGTTGTGTGCAGTGTGTTAGCACGAGCATGTAGCCTATGGGAAATGAATAGTGTCTTGGATTAGCACTAATCCCATGTTTTGGAAAATTGAAAATGTTGTCTTGGGCCTCTTTGGGGTGTTATCAATCCATGAGCAAAGTATGGAGTATGTGCGTCCAGCCGTGCCGATTTGCATAGGTGAACAGACAGACAGACAGACAGACAGACAGACAGAGAGACAAAGAGACAGACAGCCTTTGTTTAGTAGTATAGATGAAGCAACATCCGTTGGACCAATCAGGATCCAGAATGAAACAGCACTGTGGTATAAGCAACATTAATATTACAAGCTACACTCTTAGAAATAATGGCTTTTAAGGGTTATTTGATAGTTGATACAAGGGGCTGTACTTCAGTTGTCCTCTGGGGACTATGGGTATGCTCTGTTGGAAGGTTTCACTTCAAACCTTTAAGGGTTCTCCCAGAGGGACAAGCTGAAAACCCCATATGGGTTATGGATTTTCTTCTGAGAAGTATTGTTTTTAGAGGTACAAGGTTCCCTCAAGTTGATTTCATAATATAAGGCATCTAACTAAATGGAGGTGAACTCAGGGTGTCCCCTTATTGCTTGTGAGTGATTCCTCATCACAAATGGGTCTAACTCTAATAGTGTGTGTGAGAGTGTGTGTTTGTCTCTCTGTCACCCTGAGGCTGTAATGTAAAGAGACATGTACGACTGGCCCCCCACCTCACTGTTAACAGAATGTCTGGCACAGTAATGTGCCATAAAGACAGACAGACGATTAACCTTGCTGGCCCCACGTGCACACCTTGGAGCATGTGTGTGTGGAGGATGTCGTAGTCTAGCATGTCACTGGGTTGGTTTTATAGGCCTGTTGGCGGACAGCTGCAGAAAGTAAAGATGCTCTATTACAAGTGTTATACAGCTACTCACAGATAGCCCATAAGCTTCTTCATTTAATGTGAGAGAGATTACAGTAATGCTTTTATGGCTGAGGACTACAGTTGACTTGCTAACTTTAGGATTGCAGTTGTCATGAACAGTTTTGCACTCAAGTTTCCATCAGTGAAGAGTTACAACATCAACGAAACTGACTTCATGTTAACACTGTTAAAAATGTTATACTCATGTTCTCTGTTATCACCCAAATGAGGAGGGGTTCCCTTTTGGGTCTGGTTCCTCTCGAGGTTTCTTCCTCGTGTCGTCTGAGGGAGTTTTTCCTTGCCACCGTCGCCACAGGCTTGCTCATCAGGGATAGATTAGGGATAAAATTAGCTCATGTTTAAAGTCGTTCAAATTCTGTAAAGCTGCTTTGCGACAGCGTCTATTGTTAAAAGTGCTATATAAATAAACTTGACTTGACTTGAGATCCGGCTAAGGTTTCTACATAAAAAAAGTGTGTTTATCCGTGCATCTGTATTATATATGGCGTAGTACTTGCATAAGGTTACAGACCCTAATCAGTTTAATGGAAATTCTTATCTATCCAAGTGAATTTTGACCATGTTTGCCTGCAGAAATATATGAAAACTGAGAAAATGCTCAGATTTAGGTTTCCAAGCAGCCTCCGAATGTTAGAAGAGCATCAGTTTCCCTTAATGGATAATGCGAGGAGACGGCTTAGCTCCATCAGCCTGTCAGCCCATAGCAGCAGCAATGAGAGCTGATGAAAGGTGATTAGAGACGATAGCTGTCCCCTCTTAGTGTCACAGCACATGACAGCAGTCCTCAGGCACAGGAAAAAGTGGACGCATGAGAGGGAGAAAGAGAGGAAGGATGGACGGAGGACGCAGAGTGCTTGAGTGGCCATGGCAGTCTGTCCCAGAGGATCTGTCTCTCTGCGCTGACCCGCTGACCTGCAGGACAGATCAGCACCTGGACCTCAGGCTGAAGAGACACACAGAGCTGGGAAATGAGAAATGGATGCAGACAAATACGCCCATACATGCTGGTGCAAACACACACACACACACACACACACACACACACACACACACACACACACACACACACACACACACACACATTGAGCAACCCATTCCATCCCAGTAAGAGAGAGACAGTAGTTGGCTGCCATTTCCAGAGTGTAGGGAGCAGTGTTACGTCTTGCAACACTGTCAGGATTCATAAGCTTCATTTTCAACCCCATAAATGAAAGAGAGAAAGCAGAGAAGACAAGACAGAATAACAACGACACTATAGGAGTATTGGCTTTCTGATCAGTGTTACAAGTGGCTACACTTTTTCCTCTTTCTCATGACACCTGCATGACATTTATCGACATTTTATATTTTGTATTAGTGAAAATATACAGTCAAGCCCAAAATTATTTATACCCCTGGCAAATTTTGACTTAAAGTTACTTTTATTCAACCAGCAAGTTTTTTTTTGACCGGAAATGACACAGGCTTCTCCCAAAAGATAATAAGACGATGTACAAGAGGCATCATTGTGGAAAAAATTATTTCTTAGCTTTTATTTACATTTGAACAAAAAGTGGCATGTCCAAAATTATTCATACGCTTTGCAAACTATCACAGTCTATGGGAAAATCCAAAGTTCTATACCATTTCAAATAGTCCAAGCTGTTCTAAAGCATCCTAATTACCCTGATTAATTGGGAACAGCTGTTTTAATCAACTCAACAGGTGAAAAACACCAGCTCTCTGCAGTTGGTTTCTGGACAGTCATGGCTAAGACAAAGGAGCTCACTGAGGACCTGCGGCTGTGCATTGTGGCTACTCACAAGTCAGGAAAGGTCTATAAGGCCATATCTAAATGTTTTCAAGTTCCAGTGGCTACAGTGCAAAGTATTATTAAAAAATACAAGACGTTCCGCACTGTGGAAAATCTCAGAGGACGTGGTCGGAAGCCAAAAGTGACACCAGTGCTGGCCAGGAGGATAGTGAGAGAGGTGAAAAAGAATCCAAGGATCACCACCAAGGCCATCCTGATGAATCTGGGCTCTGCTGGTGGCAAGATCTCAAGGCAGACAGTCCAAAGGACACTGCACACTGACGCAGATCAAGGAGGACGCCACTTCTCCAGATAAGGCACACAAAAGCCCGCTTGGTCTTTGCAAATGCTCATCTGGACAAAGAAGAAGACTTCTGGTCTTCTGTTTTATGGTCAGATGAAACAAAAATTGAATTGTTTGGCCACAATGATGCGTCCTTCATTTGGTGTAAAAAAGGAGACGCCTTCAACCCTAAGAACACCATCCCCACTGTCAAACATAGTGGTGGGAACCTAATGCTTTGGGGGTGTTTTTCAGCTAATGGACCAGGGAACCTAATCACAGTAAACGGCACCATGAAAAAAGAGCAGCACATCAGGATTCTCAACAACAACATCAGGCGGTCTGTAGAGAAACTTGGCCTTGGGCACCAGTGGACATTTCAGCATGACAAGGACCCAAAACACACAGCAAAAGTGGTGAAGAAATGGTAAGTGGACAAAAACATTGATGTTTTGCAGTGGCCCAGCCAGAGTCCTGACTTCTGTGGAGGGAGCTAAAGATCAGGGTGATGGCAAGGAGACCCTCCAACCTGAAAGAGTTGGAGCTCATCGCTAAAGATGAATGTGCAAAAATACCAGTGGAGACATGCAAAAAGCTGGTCAGCAATTATAGGAAACGTTTGATTGCTGTAATAGCCAATAAATGCTTTTCTATTGATTATTGAGAAGGGTATGAATAATTTTGGACATGCCACTTTTTGTTCAAATGTAAATAAAAGCTGAGAAATATATTTTTTCCACAATGATTCCTCTTGTACATCATCTTATTATCTTCTGGGAGACACCTGTGTCATTTCCAATCAAGAAAAAACTTGCTGGTTGAATAAAAGTAACTTTAAGTCAAAATTTGCCAGGGGTATGAATAATTCGGGCTTGACTGTATATTGTATACAAGGAACAAGTCATGATAGGTTGTGTTGTTAGGATGCAGCCCATGATTACAATTTTGCTGTTATGGTGTTACTTGGGGGTAGCACTTTAGTGCAGTGGTTAGCACTGTTGCCTCACAGCAAGAAGGTTCTGGGTTCAAACCTTGTGGCTGACCAGGGCCTTTCTATGTGGAGTTTGCATGTCCTCCCACATTCCTCCCATATGCAGATAAGGTCAACTGGCTACTCTAAATTGAGGAATGTCATGGCCTAATGGTTACAGAAGCAGCTTTGGGACTAAAAGGTCACTGGTTTGATTCCTGGACCAGCAGGAATGGCTGTAGTGCCCTTGAGCAAGGGACCTAACCCCCAACTGCTCTCCAGGCTGCTCAGGGTATGTTGTATGTCATTCTGGATAAGAGTGTCTGCTAAATGCCATTTAAAAAAATTGCTCCTAGGTCTGAGTGTGAATGGCTGTTTGTCTCTGCAATAAATTAGTGACCCACCCAGGGTGTATCCCGCCTCTCACCTGAAGTCAGTTGGAACCCAGGACCTTCTTGCTGTGAGGCAACAGTGTTAATGGTATCCATATGGAGCTTAATTCACAAAAATAGCATTTTACACAATATGTTTCTCATACATGTTTTTAACTGCCCCAACATCTGTCCCTAGACTTTATAGGTGATTTTTAATGAAAGGAATTTTTTTTGTTTTTTTATCAATACACTGTAACATCATGAAATTTCTGTCCATTGTCCATATAAGTAGGCCTACAGATAGATAAAGACATCTTTTCCAGGGAGTTTTCAACAAGACAATGCAAAACCACATTCTGCACACATTACAAAGACATGGCTGTGGAAGAAGAGGGTTCCTGTCCCCTCTGTCCCCAATAGAGAATGTGAGGTGAATTTCATCTCATCTCATTATCTCTAGCCGCTTTATCCTGTTCTACAGGGTTGCAGGCAAGCTGGAGCCTATCCCAGCTGACTATGGGCGAAAGGCAGGGTACACCCTGGACAAGTCGCCAGGTCATCACAGGGCTGACACACAGACACAGACAACCATGCACACCAACAGTCAAGTTAGAGTCACCAGTTAACCTAGCCTGCATGTCTTTGGACTGTGGGGGAAACCGGAGCACCCGGAGGAAACCCACGCGGACATAGGGAGAACATGCAAACTCTGCACAGAAAGGCCCTTGCTGGCCACGGGGCTCGAACCCAGACCTTCTTGCTGTGAGGCGACAGCGCTAACCACTACACCACCGTGCCACCCCTGAGGCAAATTTTGAAAACAAAATTATGACAACGACAACTCTGTACTGTTGCACATCTTAAGACCTGTTTGCAGGAAGAATGGGACAAAATAACACCTGAAACACTTCATCACTTGCCAGAGGTGGACAGTCACGAAGTACATTTACTTGAGTACTGTACTTAAGTACACTTTTTGAGTATCTGTACTTTACTTGAGTATTATTTTTTTTTGAAAACTTATGACTTTAACTTTACTACATTTCAAAGGCAAATATCGTACTTTTCACTCCACTACATTTCTGTCAAGGTCCTCATTACTTGTTACTATGAAGCGGCTTTGAAAGTGGATGTTTTTTCTTTTCTTTTCTAAAATGTGATTGGTTTTTTCGAAGGTGACACTGAGACAGCCTCTCAGTAATCACTAGGGTCATGTCACATCCATCAAGTTCAATGATTTCTCAGCAGCATTATTTAACAGTTGATGGAGGAATGGAAGGAGGTGGTTCTTCTGGGGAATGCATGCACTCATGGCTTTACCTGGAACCCATGTTTCAGTTTTCTGAAAGGATTAAAGATTCGTTTCATTTTAATTGTTTGTTTTGTTTGCCTAAAACAAACCACATCATGGCCTACAAAAACTCGCCGTCCAACCTGCGGAAGCATATTGAGGTATGTAAACATTTTATTCCAAGAGAAAGCTTGCAATGAAGTTGTGTGCGCGTTTAGAGCTAGCGATAAAGTTGCAATAGCTATGCAGTCTGGTTAGTCAAATGACTTTCTATGGATTTGCCCACCAAGTTGCCATCGCCTTGTCCACGGCTACCGTTTACACATAGCTTAACTTGGACACTGTTAGTTAGCATGTAAAAACGGAGTTATGCTAACATGAATAATGCTAACTTATCTAAAGTCCTTTCAGAAATATGTTTTAGCATAATCTTGCCTAGTAAGCAGAATGTAGAAATGTTTCTTTTCTAGTAGCGTGAGCTACCCAATATGATTTTGAGTTTGAAAAGAGTTTGCTAGCATGTCAGGTGGAGCGTCACTGACTAGCTAGCTTAACATTAAACAACCATGATGGCACAGCATTTGTTCAGTTTGTGAATTTACATTTCTGTCTTTGGTAACAGCGTTAGGTTTTGTAAGCATTGTGGCAATAATACAACGATGCGTTGACAGAAAATGTACTTTTAATACTTAAGTATTTTTAAAAGCAAGTACTTTAGTACTTTAACTTCAGTAAAAATTTGACTGGATAACTTTCACTTGTATCAGAGTAACATTTGACCAGTGGGATCTGTACTTTGACTTAAGTAATGAAGTTGGGTTCTTTGTCCACCTCTGTCACTTGGTGTCTTCAGTCCCTAAACATCTTTTAAGTGTTGTGAGAAGGAATGGCAACATTATAAAGTGGTAAATGTTTTACTGTCCCAACCATTTAAAAAAATGTGCTACAAGAATCAAAATTGAAATAAAATTCATGAAGTAAAACACCAAATAATGTGCTGTTGTATAGTTTTAAGTGCAAATGAGGTCAACGATTATTTACAATTCATTGTTTTCAGATTTAATTTCAATTTCAACCCAATACCGTCCCAACATTTCTGATTTGGGATTGTATCAGATCAAACTGGATCAAATCTAATCACAGGAGAAAGCATGCAAAAAGCAGGTATCCAGTTTGTTGGTGTGGTATTAACTCCGTATCGATCAAGAAAAATGCAGTACATGCTATTTAAGGGCCAATGGTCATGGGTGGTGTATGAGCAAAGAGTAAAACTATCCAATTCCATCAACAATTCCCCTCTGTTCATTGAGCTGGAGGCTAACAATAACTTTAAAGGTTAATTGCTCGGTTTGCTGTCATGTCCATTCACCTTTAAGTTTTGTGCTTTAAAACTCATTCTACTTTTCCTCTCTTTTCATATTATTTGGTTCAGGATTTACCCACCTCTTCTACTCTGTCCATCTTTTTCCTCTGCTCTCCTGGACTCTGCATCGATCTCTGCCAGTATCCAATGTCAAAGACACATTCAGATGCTTTTCCTCTCTCGTTAATAATTCACACTGTCTGAGTCATCAATAATAATTCTCACCAAGCAATCATTCAGCTTCACAACCAGTCCCCCTGCATCACCCACTCTGTCTCTCTTTAACTGACATACCTCAAAGCCCAGTTTTCTCTTCAATGTTTTGCACAAGTATATATTTGAGGAGAATGTTTTTTTCTGTTTTCCCTTCTTACCAGTGGCGGCTGGTAGTCTTTCAAACAGGGGAGGCTGATCGGTTACGATATTTCCAGATTTTAAAAGAAAAAAGAAAAAAAAAACATCAATTTTGCCCATACTCTTGCCTCTGATCTGGCTGATTGTTGGCAGGGTCACAAACTGTGAAATAACAGGTTCTTTTGGCCCATTAGCCTACTGTCCAATATACATGATGGTGATGTTGGGGGGGGGGGGGGGGTATATTTTAACATTTTATATTTTAAAATTGTGGCATGTTGTTTAAAAATTGATCATTATTGAAAGCAGCTCTTATGTCAGGAACCTCAGCAGTAACAGCAGAGTGTTCTGGAATAGGCACAAGCACTGACCTTGGGGAGCCAAACATAGAGCTGGGTGGCACACATTTCATTCAATGACACTTTCCCTATATTTTACTTATTTTGACTGAGAAATGTTTTATTGACAATTTTGATAACCCTTCACTTTTAATCCAGGTCTGTAGCGTGAAATGTTCTCAGCTGTGTTTTTGTTTAAAAATGTTTTCCAAATTGTAGCTGTGTTTAATTCATATCCAGAAAAATATATATTCCAATATAATATACTCAGCATAAACATTTTAAATAGATTCTATATTTTTGGTCCATCCATGACATATTACTAAAGTAGCCTATTTACTGTTGTTGATGTGGGTCACTTGCTGTTAGCCAATTCACTTTCTCGTACCAGGAGAGCTGAAAGGAATGAGTATTATTCCCTACCTTTTTCACCAAGTCAATTTGAGGTGTTGGTCTACCCTGCTCTTTAATTTTAATTTTTTCCTCGAAAGGAAGACTGGCAAATGGCTTCGCCAAAATTAAATCAGCAATGCTTGGCATCCGTGCGCAGCTTTCTTGCTAGCTGACTAGCCCCCTCAAGTTCAAGTTCAGTCACTCAAATAAACGAAATTTCTGGAACTAAGATAGCAAACTTGACAACACTATATTTACACTTTATTTACAATGAAAATATATACAAACTAAAAAAGCTGGTAGAAACCGTATGTAATGAATGAAATCGAAATGTAAGCTGATCTCTTACAATACACCACAGCACTTGCGAATCCACATGGGACTGAACTGAAATTCACCGCTGCCTGTCTATATTTGAAACGAGCTGTCAATCAAAGAAAATATCCGGCCGCTTTCACCAATCACCAGTCTCCTCGCGGAAAGCTTTGCCATGTCCCTCCCACTGTGAGGCTGGGAGTCTGGTGGGCAGGCGTTTTCGCAGTATTTGTCCAATAACCGTCTTGCATTTTGAGATTGAAAAGCGCATAGCTCCCAAATGCCATTGAAGTCCACTGAGGCTGGGAGTCCGGTGGGTGGGCGTTTTCGCAGTATTTGTCCAATAATCGTCTTGCATTTTGATATTGAAAGCGCATAGCTCCCAAATGCCATTGAAGTCCACTGAGGCTGGGCTGCATCGCGCTGTCACGAGGGGAAAAACTCACGCACACATTAGGCGAACTGGGGAAAGTTATAACGGAATGATTTCGCACTGTAGTTGGGTTGAGCACATATATTTCTATGATTCTGGATCTGAAATAGCAATGTTATAAGGTCGGCTATAACATAAGCCTAGCGCAATTCATCCTACACGATGTTCGTCATTTTTAGAGGAGGCTGAGCCTCCCTCGTTGTTTAGAGCAATCGCCCGTGCTTCTTACCTATTTATTGTTTTGGTTCTCAGTCCTCATCTCCTTGTCTGATATCCACTGCATGTGTTCCTTGAACAGGTTTCATACTGTATGCCAATGCAGTGGATAGTATAACACACATCACTGTGTTAAGACCAGTACAAGTATATGTGTGAATATACATGACTGGTTTTCATTGATCAGATATTTTCTTTCAAAATGTGTTATAAGTCAGGCAGAATATTAATAAAATACTATACATACCATGCAGTGAGAGGCTCTGGTTGAAATTATGGATACTCTGAGGTGACTGGGATCGTACTATTTTCTCTCAGTGCCTCTCAGTGAATGGTATATTTGATTTATATGCCTCATCAAAAATTCCAAACTAAAAGTGTTAAGATTGAATCTTGGCGCAAATTCACTGGAGGCAGCCATGTTTGTCGTTTACGTCGGAGCGACCTTCGAATAGCTGCCGTAGTGCAAACAACTAGCGATAATTCATCAGTGTATGCTCGTAATCTAGAAGCCACTGCTCGCTTTAGATATATTCAGAAAATTGCTATGTACAGTCTGGGAAAGAAGGATTTGTCATACGATCTCAAAAACTACCCTTCAGTCAAGTTCCCCAACATCTCAAACTATCTGGTGTTGCAGACATTCTTCTACACCGCAAAACAGATGAAAGTGTGGAAGAGTATGGAGGCTTACAACTTTTTTGTATGTGGGTGGGTGAAGGACCTCAGTATCAAGTCGCTGCCGAATGAATCCTGTATTGTTTTTGCCTGTGTAAGTATGTTTTTCATTCAAGTCTTTACAACGAACCACTGCAAGTTGAAGCAAACAACAGTTTGCTTGAGTCTCACTTGTGTTGGCTCTTACTAAAAAAAAAACAAAAAAAAACAAGGACACATAGCAAGAAAAGTACTTGGAAAACACTAACGCCATAGCTGAGAGGGAGATACAAACCTTTCACCAAGTGATCACTGCAAACTTGAGCATGCTTCGACTTGGCTCCCTTCGATTTCAGTGAGACGTTCAAAAGCCACCTTTCTCAATGTCTTTTTGTGAAATCCTGTGTTCGTTCATCCTTTTTTATTAGTTCACAGGGAACCCTGAAGAAACTTTTATCAGTTTCAGGATTTGATCAATTCAAGCAACCTAAAACAACGCAAGCGTAAGGCATTTTTCATTCAAGTAATGCACCTTCTTCGTACAAACGCTTTGTCAACTGAGCTTTGGTAGACCACCAGCTAAAGTTTTGGATAACAAATGAGGTGGATGTGACGTCACGTGAAACCCAAGAATCACCTGCCTCGCTAGGTATGATCATGATCCATAGATCTACACACACAGAAATGCTCACGGAGCCACAACTCTGACTCGAGTCGGTTGTACAGCTTGAAATTGTGACGTCAGTTTATGGTATATCCAGGATACACCATGACTGATTCACACCATATCCATTTTTTAAAATTTATCTTTGACGTCACGAGATACACTATATTGCCAAAAGTATTTGCTCCCCTGCCTTGACTCACATATGAGCTTAAGTGACATCCCATTCCTAATCCATAGGGTTCAATATGACGTCGGTCCACCCTTTGCAGCTAGAACAGCTTCAACTCTTCTGGGAAGGCTGTCCACAAGGTTTAGGAGTGTGTTTATGGGAATTTTTGACCATTCTGCCAGAAGCGTATTTGTGAGGTCACACACTGATGTTGGACGAGAAGGCCTGGCTCTCAGTCTCCACTCTAATTCATCCCAAAGGTGTTCTATCGGGTTGAGGTCAGGACTCTGTGCAGGCCAGTCAAGTTCATCCACACCAGACTCTGTCATCCATGTCTTTATGGACCTTGCTTTGTGCACTGGTGCACAGTCATGTTGGAAGAGGAAGGGGCCAGCTCCAAACTGTAAAAACAGTCTGCATGCCTAGGTGCTTGATTTTATACACCTGTGGCCATGGAAGTGATTGGAACACCTGATTCTGATAATTTGGATGGGTGAGCAAATACTTTTGGCAATATAGTGTACATTGCTTAATCAATGGTGTAACTATTTTATGTCACGTGAGCCATCCTTGGCCAATCTTTGCACAGGAATTTTTTGATGAGGGATATAAAATAAAATACAACAGGATGTGCTGTTATAGGAAAATATTCCAAACCATGATGGTGTGATGCAGCCTGAAGTAAAGCAGAGTTTCTGTTGCCACCTTGAAGTTGATTGATTTCCTATATGTAACAACACATCCAGAAGTGTTTTATTCTTCTTATACCATAACATTTTTTGAGAGAATTTTGAAAGAGAAAGACGTGTTGAACACCCAAAAGGAACGTGTGTGTGTAATAATAATAATAATAATAATATTGACTGGCTTTTTTTTTCATGGTATATCAGATGTATTCCATTCAGCTACTCTTCTTCAACTCGTTCAGCTGAATTGAATATATCTGATATACCACTCAACGCCAGCCAATATTATTTAAATGTCACTCAGATCCGGCATGTACTGTATTTTGTATGAAAAATGTGAGTTTTTCAACACGAGAAGATAAACATCATATCATAAAGCCGACACGTGATTTTCTTTTTATTATATCGACACATTCACAAACAAAAAGTACCAAATTTATCAAAACAATTCATCACTATCCTCACGAGTGACATATAGAGATTTATGTCATGGTTTTGGTTTTCCATGTCCCAGATGTAGCCCGTATGAAAAATACAAGTGGTGTATTTCCCGGTAAAACACTTGTGTCCATATAATAAAACGTCTTACAGAAAACTTACAATATCAGTGATTGTTTTTAAAATAACAACATGTTTTTAATTCAGTTTATTATTAGGCTTCAATGTAAAGATGATTTAAATGAAAAATGGTAGCTGCTGTTCTAGAAAATGAATCAACTTCTAACCAATAAGACTTGTGGTATACAAATAAAAGCTGAAGCATGCCCTAGCTTAAATTAGGATGTGGGTTGAGGATCTTGCTCAGGACTTCAGCAGTGATTCACTGACAAAATCTGGGAATTGAACTCACAACCATGTGCCCATTAGAATAAAACCTTGACCACTCAGCTACTACTGTGCACAATTTATGGTAATGATTCATAACACAGAGCCAAATGGCATATTGTGGTTTTCCAGATGATCAGTGTCTTGTTGGAGTAATCACAACTGTCCTTCTTGCCTGACATAAAACATATTTATCTCTAATCCTTCATTGTGTTTCAATCTGTCTTATCCTCTATATTCAAATAACTGGACCATCATGCTGTAAAAGAGATAAGCCAGGAAAAGGAATATCTAATGGACATGTGAAAAACTCTCCAGTGGGGCTGGTGCCAAGTGAAAGTGGTTCAGCGATATTAGCAAAAGGGCCAGCAAGAAAAAAAAAGAGCATGTAAGATTTAGGCATTTTCTTTAATGCTATAAGAGGTTATTGATATTTTGATTTTCGCTGAGGGGCAGCCTGTGCTGACTCAGCACCTTTGTAGCTGACCGTTTATGGGTGAAAGACATGCAACTCCAGAAACCTGTCTTCAGAGAATGCTGCAACACTGAAGAGGAAAAGAGGAAATTGCAACGTGGATGGAAAATATATCGTATAGCACAAAGCCTGGGTATATCAGTTGTGTTTGTTTGTTTTATCAGTTTTCTATCAGTTTAAACTGATTATAAACTATCACAGAAGTGTCACTGTTGCTGATAAAAAAAAAAAATCAGAGCAGAATGAATTTAATCATGAAAGACCAAGCTGTCAGTGGATGAAACAACTATTTCAAATTATTTCAAATGTGAGCCAAAGAAACAGAAAATAAACAGTGGGACCAAATGTTCAGTGTGACCGTGACTCACAACCCCAGTTCTAAAAAAGTTGGGATGCTGTGTAAACTGTAAATAAAAACGGAATGCGATAACTTGCACATCATGGAAATCCTTTTTTTTAAATTGAAAATAGTACAAAGACAACATATCAAATGTTGAAACTGAGAAATTTTATTGTTTTTTGAAAAACATCTGCTCATTTTGAATTTGATGTTAGCAACACGTTTAAAAAAAAAAGGGGACGGGGCATGTTTACCACTGTGTTGCATCACCTCTACTTTTAACAACACTCTGTAAAACTTTGGGAACTGAGGAGACCAATTGCCATAGGAGACCAATAGTTTTGAAAGAGAAATGTTGTCCCATTCTTGCCTGATATACAATTTCAGTTGCTCAACAGTTTGGGGTCTATTTTGTCATATTTTTTGTTTCATAACGCACCAAATGGGAGACAGGTCTGGACTGCAGGCAGGCCAGTTTAGCACCTGGACTCTTTTACTATAGAGCCATGCAGGTTTAATTTGTGCAGAAAGCAGTTTGGCATTGTCTTGCTGAAAGAAGGAAGACCTTCCCTGAAAAAGATTTTGTCTGGATGGCAGCATATTGCTCTGAAATGTGTACCGTATATATCATTCAGCATTAATGATGCCTTCCCAGATGTACAAGCTACCCATGTCATGTGCACTAATGCACCCTCATACCATCACAGATGCTGGCTCTTGAACTGTGCACTGATAACAAGCCGGATGGTCCCTCTTCCCTTTAGCCTAGAGGATGTGGTGTCCATGATTTCTAAAAATAATTTCTACTTTTGATTCGTCAGACCTTGGGACAATTTTCCACTTCACCTCAGTCCATCGTAAAAGACCTCAGGCCCAGAGAAGGTGGCGGTGTTTTTGGATATTGTTTATATCTGGTTTTAACTTGCATTTGTGGATGCAGTAATGAACTGTTTTCACAGACAATGGTTTTCTGAAGTGTTCCTGAGCCCATACAGTGATTTCCACTACAGACACGTGTCTGCTTGTAATGCAGTGTTGCCTGAGGGCCTGAAGATCACAGGCATCCAATGTCAGTTTTCAGCCTTGTCTCTTGCATACAGAGATTTCTCCAGATTCTCTGAATCTTTTAATGATATGATGGACCATAGATGATGTGATCCCCAAATTCTTTGCAATTTTACATTGTCAAACTATCTGGTGTTGCAGACATTCTTCTACACCGCAAAACAGATGAAAGCGTGGAAGAGTATGGAGGCTTACAACTATTTTGTATGTGGGTGGGTGAAGGACCTCAGTATCAAGTCGCATTTGTCGCAAATGCAACATTATTCTTAAATTGTTGCACTGTTTGCCCATGCAGTCTTTCACAGAGCAGTGAACCCCTCCCATCTTTACTTCTGAGAGACTCCGCCTCTCTGGGATGCTCTTTTTATACCCAATCATGTTACTGACCTGTTGCCAATTAATCAAATTAGTATTTTTTTTTAGCATTTTGTTGCCCTGTCCCAACTTTTCTGAAATGTGTTGCTGACATCAAATTCAAAATGAGCATATATTTTTCATAAAACAATGAATATTTTTTCGTTTCAACATTTGATATGTTGTCTTTGTACTATTTTCAGTGATAGGATTTCCATGATTTGCAATTTATCACATTCTGTTTTTATTTACAGTTTACACAGTCCCAACTTTTTTGGAATTGGGGTTCTAATAAATAAGCAGCTCCTCCAGTTTTCTTTACTGACCAAAGGGACTATATTTCTGCATTCATGTTTTCTATTGGCTCACAAGTCTGATGTTCACCTTCTAGATAAAGGTGGAATGAAGAGGAAGTAAACACTATGAGTCGAGTCTTTATCCTCCTGGGACTTTCCATTTCAGTGAAAGAAGTTTTTCCATCAGGCAAATTTTATTCTTGCAAGAAAGGTGAGGAAAAATCAGCAGAAAACACAAAGTTTTCAGGGCTCAACAATATTTCTGCAGCAAAGGCTCAGACATCATAAATTCTACAGCTAAACCATAAATATTGGCACCATCAGCCCATTCATGCAACTTTTCTGCAGCATTTCCCGTACATTAAATAGCAACGTTCTCGTATGAAAATATTTTGTATAGTAATATAACAAACATTCACTCAAATGCTCTTTATGGGATGTTCTGCAAAAAACATATTTTAACCAATCTAACCTCTACCACCTCTCTATTTGATAAAGATTGATATATAATAAAAAATTGGAGCTTTTTAAAAAACATATTGCACATTGATCACTTCATGTTTAAAGTTTTATGATTAGACTGAGAAGGCTCATGAAACTTCTCCTCTTTTATGCAAACACAATCAGGCTTGTGAGTCACAGTATGGTGATGTTGGTACAGTATTTTCGAAATTTGGATAGTCTTTACCCTGTAAATTCTATACTAATGAGAAGACAGAGACTTTCCACATTTTCAAAATTACAGAACTTTCGTGCCAGAACATTGATATTCAGTGTATAGAAGGTGCTACAAATAAGTTGCATGTGATTGTTGTCTAAAATACACCTTGTAAACAACACCTTGTTTACCCTTTTTGCCATTTCATGTAACTTCTATCTGGATTGTATTCCACATGCTGAACTTCATGTGTTGTTCCTTACTTTTGCTTGTTTCATGCAAAGCATAGTTATACCATCATACATTGTTTACAGTTTCTTAAAAGCTGACAACTTTGGCAGTCATGCACTATGACACACACACACACACACACACACACACACACACACACACACACACACACACACACACACCTAGTTTTCCACTGAGATGGAGAGATAGATGTATTTATACTTGTATAACATCTGGAAAAATTGTCTCAGACTCAATGCAGTTCTTTGCATTATCAAATTTAAATATAGTTTAAATCCATATTGGGTATGTATGTACATTTCTATAAGGTAAATATCTGTAAAGATACTCAAGATGCATGAAATTGGGTCAAATATGTACATTAATGACTGTTCCAAACTGAAAAGGATTTAAAAAAAAACCCTGTAATGATCTCACGCGTGACTGTTTTGTTTGCTGTGTGGACTAAATCATAATTGTTATTCAAGTCAAGTCAAGTCAAGTCAAGTTTATTTGTATAGCGCTTTTAACAATAAACATTGTCGCAAAGCAGCTTTACAGAATTTGAACGACTTAAAACATGAGCTAATTTTGTCCCTAATCTACCCCCAATGAGCACGCCTGTGGCGACGGTGGCAAGGAAAAACTCCCTCAGATGACATGAGGAAGAAACCTCGAGAGGAACCAGACTCAAAAGGGAACCCATCCTCATTTGGGCAACAACAGACAGCATGACTATAACATTAACAGTTTTAACATGAAGACAGTTTCATTGATGTTATAAACTCTTCATTGATGGAAACTTGAGTGCAAAACTGTTCATGACAACTGCAATCCTAAAGTTAGCAAGTCAACTGTAGTCCTCAGCCATAAAAGCATTACTGTAAGATTCCAGAGCATCCTCCAGGTATAACCCTCAACTGTCCTCATGGGGCCGTCCTCCACAGGAGCGATGCGATAAAACTCCGACCAGACACAGGGCACCAAGATGGATCAAGCAAGTCTGAGGGGCAATTTTTTTAATAAAAAAAAATTTATTAGTTTTTTTTTTTTAAATAGAACAATAAATGAATTTAGAGCCACATGGCTCTAAAGTCTCTGCTATTTTTTCCTGCTTCACCATGACCCAATACAAGATTCATAAGCAATAAAACAAAATAGGACATGCTATTATAGGAAAATAACCAACAATGGGGTGGTGTGTTCTGGCAAGGCATGAGGCACATGAGAGTTACTGTTACCACCTGAAAGTTGATTATTTTCCGATAACAGCATGTCCCGCTGTTATAGGAAAATAACACGGCATCCAAGTACAAATGAACAACACGTCATACCTTTTAAAGGTAGACTATCTTTCAGATTTTTCAAGTGTAGGTTATAAAAAGAATTTTCCCTGACACCCAGTTATTTTCGTTTAGTGAACCAAAAGCTACAAAATTCGAATCACAGACTTCCAATTTTATTAGGTTTTTTTTAAATAGAACAATTAATGAATTTAGAGCCACGTGGCTCTAAAGTCTCCGCTATTTTTTCCTGCTTCACCATGACCCAATACAAGATACGACATCATACATGACGTGGTGGGCTTTCCTCGTTCGTGCAAGGCATTGTGGGATACAAATTTGAAACAGGAGAGAAAAATGGCAGACGTGAGTGTGCAAATGAAACGTGAAAGACCGACTACAGTAACGGAAAGCGAGAAGAAAAGACGTTATGTTGCGAAGGAAAGGAAACACAGGACCAAACTAATAAATATCGGCGGTCAGTGAGAACCTCGGTGTGATCAGCTGTTCATTTAGGGACAGAATGATGTAACTGTCAGTGCAGGGTCAAAGGTAAACCTGTAGATGGTGAAAATGCAACACTGTGGATGCCAGCTGCCGTAAAACCCAAAAGAAGAAGAAGAAGAAGAGGAAGACTTGTCTGCTTGACTGTACGAAGTGAGCGATTTCATGCACATTATTTGCTTGGGAATGCCCTCAAATTAAATCACTTCCCAGCCTGATATTTGGTGAGATATTACAGAAATAAACATATATTATCACAATGACCAAATTTCAGAGGGAACTAAATTTCACCGATTTTATGAAATGGAAAGGCTGTCTTGCTTGAAGAAGAAGAAGAAAAAGAAGAAACCTTTATTTGTCACATGCACACTTCAAGCACAGTGAAATTCATCCTCTGCATTTAACCCATCTGAAGCAGTGAACACACGCACACACACCCAGAGCAGTGGGCAGCCACACCAGAGCACCCGGGGAGCAGTCAGGGGTTTGGTACCTTGGCCGCCCCATGTCCTAACTGTTTAATGTTACATTTGATGTTGTGGAAGATCAATGAGGCAAGTTAGTTCCTACTTTTGTTTCTACAAGGCAAAAAGTTAAGATAATTTAATTTTCATAATTAAACATCACAGCATTGAAATCTGTGTACCATCTTCTCCATCTCATAGGACACAGGAGTGACTCCTCCCCTAGCATTGACATGGAGCACTGTAAATAAATATTAGTCCCTCAACTTGCTCGTTAACCACCGGAAAACTGTAATCACTACTGACCACAGACCCTCCAACACACACACACACACACACACACACACACACACACACACACACACACACACACACACACACACATACCTCTGTCCCAGGACACTCCTAATTTATGCTTTTCACTAACAACCCCCACTGGGATGAAACCCATTTAGCTTATAACAGACCCTGACCCCCACTGGGATGAAGCCCAATGTTGAAATCCAGCAGGACACTCTCTGAGAGAGAGAGAGAGAGAGAGAGAGAGAGAGAGAGATGTACTTTAATGCACATTTGCATTACCACCAGTCATACAGGATGAAATTTATTTATATCTTTCACAATCCAGGTAAAGTGTATCACTATCTAGATGTTTAACATTACAGCGAGCTTCAGCCTCATTCTAGCCAAGTGAATCACAGAAGAGAGAATTTAGCCAATGAATAAACTCACAGCTTTCTGAAATGAAGAACATTTCTCACATGTAACTGATTATTTAAACTTATAAGCTGCCTAAACACTATAATAAGTATTCAATATTAAGTGATCAGTACCAATACTAAAAACCTACATCCTTACTTTAATTAGCTTGAAATTACTTTAAAACAAACAGAAGATCATTTGGCTTTTTATTAGACATTATCTGTGACATAATTCCCTTAGCTTAAGGGTGTAGTGAGTGAATTTTATTTAAAACTCAAACTTTAAACCAAACATAATCCTTCCACTTTGTGTTCCTCTAAATTACATACACATGGGTCAAAATGTCTAAATACCCATGCAAGTGAAAGATATTTCAAAATTTAAAGACAAATCAATTGACACAAAAAGTTTGAATGCAGGGGCGGCACGGTGGTGTAGTGGTTAGCGCTGTCGCCTCACAGCAAGAAGGTCCTGGGTTCAAGCCCTGGGGCCGGCGAGGGCCTTTCTGTGTGGAGTTTGCATGTTCTCCCCGTGTCCGCGTGGGTTTCCTCTGGGTGCTCCGGTTTCCCCCACAGTCCAAAGACATGCAGGTTAGGTTAACTGGTGACTCTAAATTGACTGTAGGTGTGAATGTGAGTGTGAATGGTTGTCTGTATCTATGTGTCAGCCCTGTGATGACCTGGCGACTTGTCCAGGGTGTACCCCGCCTTTCGCCCGTAGTCAGCTGGGATAGGCTCCAGCTTGCCTGCGACCCTGTAGAAGGATAAAGCGGCTAGAGATAATGAGATGAGTTTGAATGCAAACATGATGGACGATATCAGCTTAAAGTGCTAACTAACTAACTATCCATCCATCCATTATCTGTGGCCGCTTGTCCTGTTCTACAGGGTTGCAGGCAAGCTGGAGCCTATCCCAGCTGACTATGGGTGAGAGGCGGGGTACACCCTGGACAAGTCGCCAGGTTATCGCAGGGCTGACACAGAGACAAACAACCATTCATGCTCACATTCACACCTACGGTCAATTTAGAGTCACCAGTTAACCTAACCTGCATGTCTTTGGACTGTGGGGGAAACCGGAGCACCCGGAGGAAACCCATGCAGACACGGGGAGGACATGCAAACTCCACACAGAAAGGCCCTCGCCGGCCGCGAACCCATGACCTTCTTGCTGTGAGGTGACGGTGCTAACCACTACACCACCGTGCTTCTATCTATCTATCTATCTATCTATCTATCTATCTATCTATCTATCTATCTATCTATCTAACTCAAATACGCAAGTAAGCAAAACAAAAAAGAGATGTGGATTAAACCATGCCTGAGAAGACGGAGTCAAAAGTTCACTTACCTTTCAAGCCCTTTATAGATTCATTCAAAATGTTGTCATTGTTGGCTGTCCATCGCTAGCAATGATGACTGCTTCATTCCGATGCACAGAAATGCAGATGGGCTGCGAGGGCTGCACCAGAGTGACAGAGCCGTCTGCAGCAGCGGCATGAATGGCCCAGCCGAGCTGCCACGGAATGTCTGGCCTCGTGAGCTCTTGCATACTATTCTCCTTTCCTAACGAAGTGCCTTGCACAGTAAGGTAAAACAAATGATGTCGCGCCCCCATCGTGTTGTCTCTTTGGACCTCCAGACCTGATGCCAAGCGGCGCATAAAAGTGCCACAGACCCGACGGGTATGGAAGTTGCTGAGTGATGCCATCCATTGGCCATTTGAGTGGCTCTTCCGCATGCCATCTGGTGGTGCGCCATTGACCCTGTTGGGTTCATCTGCCATATTGCACTGAAAAGTGCCCTGCTGCCAGCGCCTTATTGGTGATGTACTATTTAACCCATAGCTGGAACCCAGGCAGGTGCTACCACTCTGGGTCAGAGTGGACCTGGGAGCAATGGAGATTAAGGAGTAACTCCACTTTCTCCAATACTCAAGTCCCCCTGGACCTGAGACTCACCACCGGTTGCAGTTTAAAGTCATATCCAGGACTAGAATAAGAGTAGGTACTCTATGGAGGAAGATGATAAATTTTAGCTGACATTCTTGAAATGAACCATATACTGTATCTCATTTCTTTAGATATGTTCTGTTACTATGTTTACATGCACACTAATATTCTACTATTATGTCAAATATGACAATTTGAGGAATTTGATATGCATCATGGAAAGAGCATATTCTGTTTGGATATTCAGAGTTTGGTCTTATTCTAAGGCCCTGTCCACACGGCAACGGATTCAGGTGAATCTGATAAAATTGTTTATCGTTTCGGCCTGGCGTCCACACGGCACCGGCGTTTTGGGTGCCCCAAAACGAAATCTTTTGAGAACGGGATCCAGAGTGGAAAAATCTGGCAACGGCGCCATTGTGAAGTCGTCTGGATGAGTAGAACAGATTTGTTTACGATGACGTCACAACCACATGACTGTCAGTGCTTCACGCCGGGTAGAAGTGTAACGAACTCGATGTGAGTTGCCAACAAATCCTATAACTTGGTTCATGAAACGCGCTTAAAAAATATTTTCACTGTGAATATTTATTGTGTAATGGTGCAAAGTGAGAGAGAGAGAGAGAGAGAGAGAGAGAGAGAGAGAGAATAGCCCTTAGGGCAGAGTCTTTAGTCCAAACACTGCGGAAGCAGTACCAAACCGCGCACCACCTGTGCGCTTTCCAAAAACAAAAACAATCCCGCCAGCAAACATAGGAAAAAAAAGGAGCAATCTCACCGACAATACATTCCTCAAAAAGGGCGTAGAAGAACAAAGTAATCCATCAACGTGTAGCATTCAATTTATTCCGGACCATTAAAGAATTCTGGAGGATATCAGAATGTTGGCGTACCGGCTTCCATCTACTCCCATTCATTCCTCTTTCCGCGTCTTTCGTTTTACGCTACTGATTAATAATCAAAACTTTATGTGGCTGATGCTACAGAAGAAAGGGTTTATGCGCATGCGTCTACTTCTTCTATTGTTCTGGTGTCTCCGATGGGACCGTCTTACAGCGCACGTAGAGGTGTGGCATGTGCATTGCATCGTTTTCAGCAAGCGTAGCGTTGCCATATGTACCTGATATTTTACTGATCCGTTGCCCATGTGGACGCGATATTTAAAAAAAAATCTCGTTGCCGTTGTCGTGTGGCTGTAGCCTAAATTTAGCATTTTCCAATTAAGGGATGTGCTAATAGGTGGCATGGTGGTAGTGGTTAGCACTGTCCCCTCACAGCAAGAAGGTCCTGGGTTCAAGCCCAGTGGCTGATGGGGGCCTTTCTGTGTGGAGTTTACATATTTTCCCCATGTCTGTGTGGATTTGCTCCAGTTTCCCCCACAGTCCAAAGACATGCAGGTCAGGCTAATCGGTAGCTCTAAATTGACCGTGAATGTGAGTGTGAATGGTTGTTTGTCTCTATGTGTCAGCCCTGCGATGACCTGGTGACTTGTTCAGGGTGTACCTCGCCTCTCGCCCATAGTCAGCTGGGATAGGCTCCAGCTTGCCCTCGACCCTGCACAGGATAAGCGGTTACGCATAATGGATGGATATGCTATTATTCAGGTTTTAGGGGCGTTCTTTGGACATGTATGCAGCTCATTCAGAACATATGTCTCAGTTGGGGTTTTTATGGCAGTTCGCAGTACATGACCTCTTGTCTGTTTACGGTCAGCTCTTTATGTTGTATACAAACCAGCTAGACAATCAGAATATGCACAGCTGCATGTAAACAGGAGTACTAGTAGAATATTCATTTTCATTAATCATGTAAACAGCTTAGTTGGAATATTGTCTTTTTTGGGATAAGGGCAAAAGCTGGAATATGTTTTACATGTAAACGTGATGAGTGTGAATGTCCAATATGATGCGTTTAAATAGACAAAATAAAGACGTGGGGGGAAAAGTAAAGATAAAACAGGAATTAGTTCCCTGGGACCTGGTCTGAAACACTGAGTTGCAGTCAAATGTACAATATTGTGCAAAAGTATTAGGCACCCTATTTTTTTTCCATACAAACTTTGTTATAGATTTCTATTTTATGACTTCTACATTATCGAGTCAGTACAAAAACATTTTAGAGTCCAAACGTTCATTTTCCAGCACAAAATTAAATGTTACAGAAAAAAAACAGTTTGTATCTGAGCAGCAGATTACATAAGAGAGCACTTTTCAGATTAAAAAAGAAAACATAATGAAGGCTGCTGGGTTTTGGTGCAAAATGAAGAAGCGAGTGTGAGAGTCAAAGTGTCCAGAAGAACTGTGGCTGGTTCTGTAAGATGCTCAGGAAAACCTACAGCTCATTTCCTTATCAAACTGCACTCACTGTACCTCAGACTACTATTTTTTTTTTTTAAGTAAAGGGTCGTCTCACACCAAATACTAACTTTGTTTCATTTATTATGGCTTACTGATGTTTATAGTATTTTTTTAAATGTTGAAACGTTTCATTTAATTATTTTTAAGCCGATTTTGTCTCCAGCATTTCTTTACATGTGCCTAAGACTTTTGCACAGAACTGTGTCACATCAAATTTTAATATTAAAGCTTTTACCTGTGAGAAGTTCATTTTTTGAGAATTAGCTTGCTTTTAAATTATTCTATACACACTGTTGATAGCTCATTGGTTATCTGTCTTTTATACACAAGAAAAAGTTTGTGTCTCATGTAAGACAATTTAAGTTTCAAATATTCAATATGCAAACAAACAAATAAATAAATTTAGGCAGCCATGACTGAATGTTGAGTGGATCAGATGAGTGATCTATAAACAGGCCACACCACAGAAAAATTTGAGAGTGTAATCATTTATAGCTAGACGGCCTTTCAATTTCATATAATCGGTGAAATTTAGCTCCTTCTGAAATTTGGTCATTGTGATATATGTTTATTTCTGTGATATCTCAAAAAACAAACAAACAAACAAACAAACAAACAAACAAAAAAACCCAGACCATTCTGTGGCTGGGAAGTTATTTAATTTGAAGGGATTCCAGAGCAAATAATGTGTACGAAATCACTTGCTTCGTGCTGTCAAGCAGACAGAGGAAGTCCATGTGCGCATGCGCAGGTTTACCTGCTTCTTCTTTTGAGTTTTATGGCAGCTGGCATCCAGTGTTGCATTACTGCCATCTACAAGTTTACCTTTGACTGTGCACTGTTGCTAAACGAACAGCTGATCACACCGAGGTGCTCACTGACCGCCGATATTTATTAGTTTGGCCCCGCGTTTCCTTTCCTTCACAACATAATGTCTTTTCTTCTCGCTTTCCATTACTGTAGTCGGTCTTTCACGTTTCATTCGCACACTCACGTCCTCCTTTTTTTCTCTCCTGTTTCAAATTTGTATCCCACAATGCCTTGAGCGAACAGGGAAAGCCCACCACATGATTCATGACGTAGTATCTTGAATTGAGTCATGGTCTCATCTCATTATCTGTAGCCGCTTTATCCTGTTCTACAGGGTCGCAGGCAAGCTGGAGCCTATCCCAGCTGACTACGGGCGAAAGGCGGGGTACACCCTGGACAAGTCGCCAGGTCATCACAGGGCTGACACATAGACACAGACAACCATTCACACTCACATTCACACCTACGGTCAATTTAGAGTCACCAGTTAACCTAACCTGCATGTCTTTGGACTGTGGGGGAAACCGGAGCACCCGGAGGAAACCCACGCGGACACGGGGAGAACATGTGAACTCCACACAGAAAGGCCCTCGCCGGCCACGGGGCTCGAACCCGGACCTTCTTGCTGTGAGGCAACAGCGCTAACCACTACACCACCGTGCCGCCCTTGAGTCATGGTGAAGCAGGAAAAAATAGTGGAGAATTTCGGGCCATGTGGCCCTAAATACATTAATTGCTCTATTTAAAAAAAAAAAAACCTAATAAAATTGGAAGTCTGTGATTCGAATTCAGCAGCTTTTGGTCCACTAAACAAAAATAATTGGGTGTTGGGGAAAATTATTTTTATGACCTACACTTGAAAAATCTGAAAGGCAGTCTAGCTTTAACACCAGCATGAAATCAGATCTGATTATTCTTTAATGTGGGTGGCATGGTGGTGTAGTGGTTAGCACGGTCGCCTCACAGCAAGAAGGTTCTGGGTTCGAACCCAGCAGCCGGCGAGGGCCTTTCTGCGTGGAGTTTGCATGTTCTCCCTGTGTCTGTTTCCTCTGGGTGCTCCAGTTTCCCCCACAGTTTAAAGACATGCGGTTAGGTTAATATGGGACGGCCTTGGGCTGAGGTGCCCTTGAGCGAGGCACCTAACTTCCAACTGCTCCCCGGGCGCTGTTAGCATGGCTGCCCCCTGCTCTGGGTATGTGTGTGTGCTCATTGCTCACATGTGTGTGTTCACTGCTTCAGATGGGTTAAATGCAGAGAGGAAATTTCACAAGTGTATGATGAATAAAGTTGTGCTTTCTTTTTCTTTTCTTTTTTCATCAGCCGACACTGAAACAAGTTTTTAACCTCGACTCTCTATTAACCTAATCTGACCTGCACGTGCTAAACTCAACCTCTGAATTGTTGTTCTTTGCATTTCTTTAACAACAGTACAGGATGTTTATCCCATTTGTTCACATTAGACATCTTGTCTCACTGAAGTAAGCGTGTGTGTGTATGTGTGCTATGTTTAAAGGTACAAGGTGTAACTTAAGGGTCAGTGCTTGCTCTCACTTCCTGTCTATATTGATAGCCATTTCCTTCTGGTAAAGGAAGAGGCACGCAGTAAAAGGAGAGAGTATGCGCATTGCCACACACTCTGATGGTGTCGGCAGAAAAAAGACCCTCCAGATCAATTATGAATGAGACTGATGCAGGGGATAGGAGGAGGAAAGAAAAAAGAGGGAGGGGGGAAGGAGTGAGGGATGAGATTGGGTGACATGACAGTGTTATCTCCAGATAAACCAAAACAGTTCGGGAGCTGAAAGAAAGATAAGTACCTTACACACCAATCACAGACTAAACACTAAACCACACACAGACACATAGAAACACACACACAATCAGTCCATTACACATTTATTCCTTTACATGCATCTATATGTGATTATAAGCATCAGATCCTTACACTTTCAGCACAATCCATGTCATGTCTGAAGAAAAGCAAATTGCAGAATACAATAAAGAAAAGTTTTCTTGGGACAAGCTTTGGATCCACCACAACCTGGATCCAACGAACATTCAACCCTGAATGAAGACAATTATGGTAACTACAAATTACCAGCATGGCCTTTTTTTTTTTTTAAATCAGCATCTTGTAAAGATACACCAAATTATAATGAGTCCATAAACTTAAGTGGTTCATGTAATAAATCACTGATCTGCATTTACAGTATCACACTAAAACACACTGATACAGACCCTAAAGCCACAAACACCTTTCCTTTGTGTTTTCTGTCCTCTGTTGACCAAAGTTACAACACTGAATGAAAGCCGTCCTTTTATTTAATCCATAATTGATTGTATTCATGTATGAGAGAAGCTGTGAAAGAAGAAAAAAAAAAGGAAAGGAGGGAGGGATGATGATGCTCTGGTAGGAGCTAACAAGCACGTCTTACGCTGGATGACGGTTCCATGACCGCAGGTTGAGCAGAGACGGGCTCACTTCCCTCCGTTTGATGTTCCTTCTTTTCTCTTTTAATGAGTGTCAGCAATGTTCTTTTACTTCAATGAAAGAGAAAGAGAGGCTGGAAACCAGAGCAACAAAACAACAAGAAAGCAGAAAAAAAGACCAAAAGAACAAGCAGTTTTTGATAAAGTGCTTACAGAGCGATTAGCGTGAGTTCTGCAGACAACTACGCAATGGTGATGCAGGATAGGAAAACAGCTATCATACACATGGGCTGGTTAAATCGATTCAAATAAGGTGGAAGACTTAAAAAAAACAATAGACATATTTACATGTCTGATTTTCAAAAGAAAATAATATTTTATATATAATGAGATCTTTAGAAGTCTAAGGTAT